>NW_009209846.1:0-30579 GCF_000690835.1 Fulmarus glacialis
TGATTCTATGATTCTATGATTCTCCCTGGCCCCTAACTCTCACTGTGAGAGTGAATACTGCTGGATATATTGCAAGAGTAAACCGAGACTACCTGCTACAAAAAGCTGAATTTCAATTTTTCCTTTAACATTTCTCTGATGAGTTTATGGCTTCACTTACAGTGATTTTAAAAATTGCAGTATTTCTAGAGGTTTTTTGCTTATTAGAGAGATATGTTTAAAAATCCTTTGTTGTTACTTTTATTAAGCTAAATGCTAATGGTTTTATATGCCTCTGTAAAGAATAGTCTTCAGACACGAAGAAGTTGGAGATGAAAACAAAAACCTTAATGACATTTGATCACAAAAATGGAGAAGATTAAAAAAATTCAAATCGTCTTACAAAAAACATCCCCACAGTTATTTGGTATAGCTGGGGGGGAAAAATTCCAATATGATTTGGTTAGAAAATCATGATTTATCACCTGTCAGGAAATCTTTCTCAGTCCACAATAGAAGTTCTAGTGAAAGCCTTAAGACACACACACACACTTTAGAGCCAGCAGTGCCACTTCATGGGAAGGACATACAACCTTATTTGGGAGCAGGGAAGCAAACTGGGGTCTTCTGTGTCCCAGACACACTTGGCCAAGATATAGGTGTGTCTGTCTCTCAGAAAAGAGGTGATCAGTGGCTGGTGGATCCGCCACATCACTGCAGTACCACTGCTGATTCTCTGTTAGTCTTGTGCCGTTTGTCCGCTCAACCCCAGGACTATTTTGTTAGGCAATTCTTTAGAACAGCATTTCATAACTGATGGAGATTGTGGGTTACTGGAGAAGACATGAAGTACCAACCCCACTTCTGACCATATAATTCTACATGCTATGCTATGTTTAGACTACGGAAGCAATTGCATGTATGTTTAAAACAATATGCATATCTTTCACTTTTCTTCTTAATTCATAACCATCTCTCCAGATACTGTTAACAAGATTGTGACTTTAAACAGATTTTACAGCCAAATAACATTAAAGTGTGGCAATGAGTGCCTTTTAACACTCACAGTCTGATTTGTGAAACAGGATTTTAAGTAATAAACCATCTATTGTTCTCAATTCTAACTGTTGCACTAATTATGTCTTTGTAATGGTGATTCTAATTTAGATCACAATTTATCACCAGGAAACAAAAGGCACTATTTGTTTTCATCATTTTACTGAGATACTTTGAATATTTTCATCTGTTCTAGTACAGAAACAAAGATCAGTTTCTGCTGAAATGAAAGCGTACTTTTGTACTTGGAAGGAGTCTGCACATGACAAAAACAAAGCAAACCAATGTCAATAAACCGAATTCATCTTTGGGCCTCCATTTCCAGAAAGCATTTTCCCACCATTTGCATCAAGCAGCCCCTGTGCTTGTAAAGACACAAATAACCACTGACCCGTAACATATAGCCAAAATTATCTATAGATATTACAGATTCCTTGCCGTGCCAGAATCTATACTAAGCCAGAGATGGCCAGAGAACTCCTCCTGGGTTAAGAAAACCCTTTGACATAAAGGAAAAGAGGGAGTTGCTCTCTACCATCTTTGTTTCCTGGTAGTGAGAGTAATTCAGAGGACACAGCTGGTCACAAATGGAAAGCTTCTTTAAGAAGTTAGTGGCACAGTTTGGTTCATTCAGTAAAGATCCCTGTGTCAGGAACACAGCCCAGAGTGATCGTAAATTAGACACAGCCCTAAGTCGAAGTCCACAACAATCAGACCACGGTAACCTCTGCACAGTTTTAGAGAAAAACATTATGCTAAGACAAGAGTCAGAAAATCTAAAAGAACAAACAGTTTTAAGGGTAGAATATTGCTGCAAACTTCTTCTTAGAAGTCATGAGAGTTAATGCATCCCAGAAAGAGGCTATATGGGCTGGGAAATATACTTTATCATAAACAGCTATGTATCTGCTTATTAAAAACCTCCACTTAACCACCTTTGCTATACCATTGATCCTATAATGCCATGACAGCAATTGGAGGCATAAGAGCATAACACCTTATACAACCTAAAACAATTTAGCAATTTAAAACTCTGTCTTAATTGCATGTCAGTATCAAGGATGCATATGTTGTGCTTACATAAAATCTACTTCACATTTCAACACTGATATCTCGAGATAAACTTTATCAAAATGAAGAGACATTTGACCTTTGCTTCAGGCTGCCAAAAAAAAATAATGCAGCCACAAAACTGAAATAAGAATGAAAGCATGGACCTTACTGCAATCTAAAACTGTCCCCATCTGAAATCAGAGTAGAGGAATATGAAGAAGGCTTAAGCTTTTTCCAGATTTATATTCTTAACCTCTCCCTTCATAAGCACACTATACAGCCTTCCTCAATCCAGTCCATGAGCAGGAAATACACTTTTCAGTAAAACAAACATTTTCCATATGAAAATCAGAAGATAATGAAAATCAGAAGATAACGAAAATACTTAAATTTAATAATAAATTAAATGTCCCCATGAGAACTGCAGCACATAATAAAAGGAGATCAGATGACCAGATTCAAATAAATAGAGAGCTATTCTTTTTCCCGAGCTGAATAAGACAGCTCAGCTAAAACACATCTTGGGCCTCTGCAAAACTCTCTGAAAATTATTTGTACTAAGAAAGATTGTCCTTTTTGATCATGTGAAATAGCCTGAGCCAATCAGAAAACACAAAAATTACTAAGCAACTTTCATATAAATTGCCAGCTTCGTCTTTCAAGCTGAACTCTAGTTTCACCATTAAAAGTTATAATTTACTCATGCTGAGAGGTATTTGAGATAAGCGTAGGAAAACTCAGAAGGTATCTGAGATACTGTTCTGTGGTAACCAGAGTAAATGTTAAGTTTGAATGGCAGCTCTGCAGGCTCAAGCTTAAAATACAGCCCGAACAGCAGAATTACAAGCAATGGGCAGTGGGGAGAGAAGAAATCAAGGTCTGTGAGGAGTTGGGTTGAGGATTTTTTTCCCCTTCTTTTTAACAAGGTTAAATTCAGTCAAACTTAAAATGCAAAGCAGGAGCGATTTATAAACTTTTTCTGTTTATTTGAACATTTGGAACAACTAAAATAATTGTTACTCTTTTTTTGCTTTATTCATATGTATGGAAAAAATAAACAAAGCATCACTTTTTCTTTTTTTTTTTTTTAGCCTTCTAGGACTGAAGGGGGAGGAAGTGGTAATCATTTTTAGTTCCTCATTTCTTAAGTCCTTCTATGGTATTTAAACAATTACAGAAGTGGAGTGTGTATGTCAAAGTATAGAACAAAACACACTTGGCTCTACTTTGTCCTCAGGATCCAACTAAAATTTAATTACTGTATAGTCTTTGTGCCTCTCTTTTAGCATTACTTTTAGCTTCATCTTTTAATTTGCCTATTTGTCAGACAAGTACACAGTCCAGGGAAAAAAAACAGGGTTCTGTCATGCCTGATATATTTTTTTTTTTTTTAAGTAAAGTACCAAATCCCACTGATAGTGTATCCCCAATTTTTTGAGAAAAAAACAAAACAAAACAAAACAAAACAAAAACCCAAAAGACCCCCCAAAAACCAACAAAACAAAAAAAAACACCACCACCACCCGGCAGTGAAATACAACAATAAACTTGATCCAGACAAGAGAACAAAACAAGTATTAAAATCTCCACAACCACAACTGAACACTTCGTGTCTTCACTACTTCTTTTATAATAGTTTTTTCACACACAGACACTAGTATGCCCCAGCTGGCAGGCTGACGCATCCACTTTTTATACCGCCCGGGAGCTCCAGAGAAAGGAGACCAGGAGCCAGCAACTATAAATTTTGCATTGCAGTGACTGAAATCGCAGTTGTGAGGCATTGGTTCTGCTGCAAGTACTGAAGCCACACACATTAAAGCTACCTTGGTAGCCACACTTCGTGTAGATGATTGGGAGATATTCTGATAATGGAGGCCAGAGAAGTAACGAGACAGAAACATACTTATTTTACAAAGCAATTTTGTAATGGTTTGATAAAAATCAGCGTAGAATCTCATCTCTTTACAGTGTCACTCTTTATTAAGGACCAAATCCTCTGTGCTTTATCCACATGATTCAAACTACACAGTAAACATTTCTTTTTTCTTATTACAAATCCTAAACAGACATATTCATCACTTTGGCTGTACACTTCTGAGAAGAAATGAGTGTTAGCGTTTTTGGCAAAGCAGCAAGGGCAATGCTAGCAAGACAAAGCTGAAAACATTCATGTAATTTCTATCCCAGTTCCAACATCCTATTTCCACTGGGGTGAAGGGGGGAGGAGTAGCCACCCATCCATCCCCAGTGCACTCCCAAGCACCACGTGTCTGCTGAAAGCAACACCAAGCAGGCAGTTTGAAGATTAGTGCTTGGCAGTGTTGGAGAACAAAGTATTCGCTGTTTGCCCCCAAAGACAGGCGGTAAGTTGAATTTGCACTAGAGTTTCCACAGGGCTTGTGGCAAAAATAAAGGTGCACTTCAATGATTTCACTACCAACAAATTCAGAGTGAGGTCTCCATGGCAGAACCGCTAGTGATATAGGCAGCAGTGGTTTAAACAGTTGCTACTCAAAGCCGTCACTGCTCTGGCCATTTCTGCTGTAAGCAAACATTACCTCCATGAACTCTTTTCCTCTTATGTCTCTCCTTAATGTTTTAAGTTGATATTCTCTGATATGAAAGAATACTCAGTTCCAGGATTGTATGCATTTAGAAAGTCTTGTCAAATAAACACTGAATTTTCTGATGGTCCTCAAAGCAAATCCGTCGCTTTTGGGAGTATGTTATATTGGCTGAAGCACTGGAAAAACTCAAGAATATATGTGCTTTGATGACAGATGAAATGTGAAAAATACTTCAATACTAGGTAGTGTTACAAACAATACAGCTTTCAACAGTACAAAAACCCAAAACTATTCACACAATGAGGTTTTATCTTTTTTCTTCTCCCCTTACCTTGGCTTCTACAATAAACAGGTCATCTTTGACCAATTTTGCATTCTGGGAATACATAAAGACTAAAACTATACAACTTCAGGGTTCATAAATTTACAGGAATGCTATAACAAATAAAGATTATATCTTGAGGATTTCATACTGCTGAATTTTAAAGCACCAAGCTTTTCTTTCACTATGCACTTCTTTTTCTGGCTACATTTTTATGAACAGCTGGGTGTTGAAAATATTTCTGTATTTATTTAGTGATAAAGTGGCTGTTGAGCTTATTAAATATATTTTATTTAGCATAACAAATGTATCTCAGTGCTGAAAGCATAAGCATTTATGCATATTGAAGAAGTAAACTATTCATAATTTCATGCTAAGATTTTCAAATCATAAATTAGTGTGAATAAAGCTACATATTGTCAGCTAATTCAAAGTCACTGAATGGAATCAATACAGTTAAAAAATATCTTTGAAGGAGGTCATAAAAGATATCATTTTTGCATCCCTTTTTCAAAAAGGATTTCTCATACAGTTTCACAGATATTAATGGGGCTGCTCAGAATTATCTGAAGCAGCACAGACTTGGAAAATAGAAAGTACCCTACTAGTATTGGCATGCACTGAAGAGTTAATGCTTATTGCTGAATGATTACCTGTGGAGCATCAATAGGTGAAGACTTCTAAATAACTAGACAAATGGATTCAGTGGGATCAATTAAATGCAAGAATTCATCTTTCTTCAGTGAGTTTATTTTCATATTTCATTTTATCTCTTTCTGTTTTTTCTGTATATAGAAACAAAAACCACTCTTTTCTTCTACAGATATTTGGTTTTCTTCTCCATTGCAGCCAGGTAAGCCCCACTGGGACTCTACTGCACTGAAGGGGTGAATGCCAAGATACCGTGCCCTCTAGTGAGACCTCTAGCTTCTCCAGCTGCTGGAGTGATGCCTCATCAGGCATCCTGCACCACACAACCAGAGGATTCTGTAGTTTGAATGCAGTCTAGAGGAGAATTACCAATCTCTGAATAAAGCTTGCTCTCTACTGTAAGAGAAGAAGCATCACAAGCTGTTACATAAAATCAGCTACAAAAGGTAAAAGACACAAATGGTAGCAGGAAAAATATTCCACAAACACATCGGTAGCAAGCAGGAAATGAAATGAGAAGTGAAAATGTAATTGATAGACAACACCAAGAATGTGAAACCTTTATTTATTCATCGATATCAGCTTCCACGAATATCTGTTAAAGATCAAATTTGCTGACAACTAGCATCAGTAGCGGGCAAGAACCAGGTTATAAACGGGATAGAATTGGCTAGTGATTCTCAGTTGATTACAAAGTGCTGATGAAATTCAGCCTACAACACTAAGAATTAGAGGAGTCAATCTCAGTTTTACTTTTGAGAACTAGTAAAGGGCAAGAGGGGTCCAGAAGATCAGAAAATGACTCGGGCTATGCTTAAAATGCAACAGAAGTGGGTAAGAGCAAGAGAATTATAGACCAGTTGGAAAAATATTTCAAAAAAAATCTAAAAATAATTTGTGAGCACATAGAACGAAAAGAGTGATGGGCGCTATCAAAGATAAAATCTGTTCAACTGATCTTATTTCTTTCTGTAGGAGAGTTAGAGGATTTGGTAGAGGGCAGATGCAGTAGGAGGAAGGTATTTTGGCTTTATCCAGGTTTTTGACATTTGTTTAACATAACATGCTCATACAATAAGATAGGGTAAAATAGTTGGAATGAAAACATTGCCCAGGAAGAGTCATCACTAGTTCACTGTCAAACAGGGGAACACACAAAGCAAGGTTTTGCAGGAGTCTGTGCTGTTTCTGGTACTATTCAACATGTTCTTTAATGATTTGGATGGGAGAGTACATGCATTAAATTTGCAAGCTGAAAGCAGCAGCAAGCACATCAGACAACAGGATCAATTAGGATTCAAACCAGAAAATACACTGGGAAAAGGTACCTAGAAGAAAATGCAGTTTACTAAGGACAGAGGCAAAATTCCACCCCACGCCCTGTGGAAGCAAGGGAGATACAGTGAATCACAATGTGATCATGAATCAAGAACACCAGGCTGCTAAAATACATACACACAAATAGAAACATCATTTTAAAGTGTGAAATAACTCTCCTACTATCCAGCTGAAGGGTTACAAGCATAGACTAGCACAATTTCCAGTCTGGCCACAGCAACTGAAGGATACAAATCAAGCGGTGGTAGGATAGACGAGTGGTGAGAATGATCAGTGATGCAGAATATATAACCTATGAGAACAGACTGAAAGAATTTGGAAATTTTAGTTACAGAAGACTAAGCTCTCTTTGAAGATACAAACTTAATAGTGGTTTTCAGATATGCAAGCATGAGAAATTAGAGTAGAGAAACTTTTCCATTAAACTGTAGGGAAGAGGTTTAGTTAGGTATTTAAAGCTTTTCAATAGTAACAAAAAGCTGTTCAGTAGTAAGGAAAATTACATATTGGAAGAGACTGTGGAATTTGCATCACTGGATATTTTCAGGAGGAAGTTGGACAAATACAGTTCTATCACAAATGCAGTTCATCCTGCCTTTGAGCAAGGTCTCTGTTTCAAGTCCTGTTTTCTGTAATAGACTGATGTGATTTCACTGATTTCTTTCACAAGGGCAGGAAATTGATACACAGAATTGAGGATGAACCTCATCTCTAGCTGGGCAAAAATTTCAATGTGCAAAATCAATTCACTTACAGTGGCACATGAGACCATACAGTGACACATGAGACCTGTCAATAGGATTGTCAAAGGGTCCTGTTTGCTCTCCCTGAGAGAAGGTTGGAAGCTGCAGAAACAGGTTACACACACCTAAGGTCTCTATATGCTACACACTAAGTAAGCAGCTTTTAGTTATAAGAAGCTACGAACAAAAGTTACAAAGGTTAAAAAATGAATCTACAAAGCTGTTACTAAGACAATGATTAAAAGTTTAACAAAGATAAAGATAGATTACAGTTCACATTTCTGGTAGCTGGTAAATTCTCTGGGTCATATGACTAAGATACTGTATTGCTCTCCTTATCAATACAATTGACACCATTACCTAGTACTTGTAAGGTGCATCTCCTCTCAAAAATCAATACCAGCAGACAGTTTAGACTCAATGTAATAGCCTTCATGGTGGTTCATTGATTCTTCTAGTAATACCATGTCATTGTTAGTTCTTCAGATGAAGTAGACATTAGCGCTCTCTCGATGTTTTGGAAAACAAAAGTGACCAAAAATAAGTCACTTTCTCAATTATAAGCAAAACCAACCAGACTCCCATTTCAAGTTGGAGACAATTTGCTTATTTGCTTTTTAAGTGCTATTTTCTTGAAAAAATTGTGAAGAAAAAAATACATACAAAGGGGCCTTCTTAATGACTTAAAATGACTGCTTGCAAAACAGCAGCTAAAACATGTTTCTAGTTCTTTTCTGCAACACTTGTTGCCTCAAAATCATGACAGACATGCTACTGAATCTGACGATTTTCCAGTACAGATATTCCTTATGGGGTTAGAAAATTTTCTTTGAAAGTGCCTAGGCTGAGAAGCTGATATATTGTTTGCTTGTCAAGCAGCTTGAAGAGCTAGACAATACCATTAGACATGGTATTGAAATGATGAATGGATGGATGGATTATCCTCACCTGCTGTGTGTTGTTTGCTAAAGGCATTTTAGTAATACTTCCTGCTCCTTTCAGTTCTAACAAATTGCCTCCAAAATGTGAAGTCATCTAACTTAAAAACAAGACCCCCAAAACAGAAAAATAAAAATTACAGTAGTAAATGCAAGTACAAAGGTATACTGCATATTGCTTTGCTAGAAAAGGTTTCTGCTTGACTGTAGTTCAAAGTCACCTCTGAAATTTGAGGCATATTCCATTTTAAGGACCTCATGATGAACCTCTAAATACTTAGGTCCTTTATGACAGTCCTTTGCTATTTCTAGCCTTAATAGTTTCTGTTCATTTCTCTTCCTAGACATGAGCAATTAAAACTTCATGGCTTCCATTCAGTTTTGGAGTGCGATATATTTTATTGTCCTGATTTCTTAACCTTTGATATAATTTTCTGTCTCTTTCAAGCTATATTTTAATATCTGAATGTCTTCACATGTGGGATCGCTCTTTTATTGTGTTTCACTTTTTTCAACACCTTTTAAGTTTGTCGTATTGGGTAGAGCAGAGGATAAATGCTAATACTTAAATAAAAAAATAATCTTAAAAAGTCACTAAAGAAAATGACTCTTCTATTATCTTTAACTGGGTCATAGTGAAACCTGATATCAACAACTATGAAGAACTAGATAGCAAAATCACTAAAAGCACAGTGTATTCACTTACAACTCTCATTTTTCAAGGGTCCTGTACAACTTCACAATTACTTTGAGCTTTATCACATGAAGGTAGACTATGGTTCATAGATGTTTTGATGAAGTTTCTCATAATAAGCCTCTGTATTTAACTCAGTTCATGTACATCCATCTTGGCATCACCTTCCTAATGTTATCAGTATCTTTCAGAAGCTGCCTTCTGTTACAGGGTTGAGAAATCATCCAGTCAGATTAATCTTCATGGTAGGGTTTAGCATCATTTGTATATCTGCCAGGGTGAGAAAGTTTGGAACGATGGGAGAAGAGGAAAGGCTTATACAAGAAGTAAGGCTCATAGTGCCAGTTTCTCTGTTCTTACGTTCCTTTGCTTAAAGCATACATTAGGGTACTGTTAATTATCCGAGAACCAAATAAACTCAGAGACACAAAATTTTAGAGAGAGAGACTGGTATACTGTAACGACTTGGGAAGGGAAATCTTGGACTTACAACCTTTTATTGCAGCCCTGGAAGACTATTTTAAAAGAACCCAAACCCAAGAGCCTATGAGAAGACCATGTTTCTGATTTCAGTTAACGTTCCACGGAGATAATAGGTACCTGTTTTATCATTAGTTAATGCAGTCCCCTATGTCATCATTACAACCTAAGATCATCAAATGTGGAAATGATACTGAAAATAAAAGGGGCATAGATTCTAATATTCCTGCCAGAGAGAGAGACATTTGGTCATTTTTAACAGTAAAGTAAGGCATTATTCAAAGTTTGATTCAAAAATGGACTGAAAACATGAGTCAATCTCTCTTTTGTCTAATTCACTCATCTCTGCCATTACCACTGTAATGTTTCCTTTAGTGAAGAGTGAGTGGTCTACTGGGTTGCAGCCTAGTAATAGAATTATTCGCATATACTTCATTAACCCACAAGTCTATAATGGATCTTTTGCTATCATTATACATATAATGAAAGTTTGCCTCCTAAGTAACATCATACACTTATTTAAACCAGCTGATTGCCTTTGTATAGCAGTAATATTTCTCAGTCTAATAAATCATTTTCTCTGTTATCCTTCAGTTACCTAAGGGCTGCAGTATATATTACAAAGTAGCAGCCAGTAAAATATTTTAAAATAAAAACCACTGAGTTAAAAGTACAGTAGAAGAGCCAAAACAGCTTTTTATTCTGCAGAAATAACAGCAGCTCCAATTTATTCTGCCTTTAGAACAACACACACTGAAAGCAGAAGACCCCTTCCTTCACAAAACGAAATTTAAGTGCTAACATCTAAAAGACCACAGTCCCTCAAACACTTACGTTTAATCAGCATACTTCTCTGACATGGTATTTTTCTTAGAGTTAGATATCTAATCTAGTATTTGCAGGAATTCTGAGGCAGGTCTTTCTAGAGAAAGATTCAGCCCATGCTAAAATAGATGTTGACAAAATGCCTTCCTGTATTTGTGTAGAAGAAAAGCCACACAATCATTTAGGTTGGAAGGGACCTCTTAAAAATATCTACTCCACTCTCCCAGCTCAAGCAGGGTCAGCTAGAGCAGGTTACCCAGGACCACTTAAGTTCAACATGTCCCACCTGCATGTTTGTTTGCATCATGTCCAGCAGCATATTAGGACAGTTAGCACTGAGCATCTTCATATCAGTTTCACACCAACAGTTTCTGGGATCTCAAAACCAGATCTACCTTATGGCCCTAAGCCCTGGCCTACTCAGAGTATGCTATTGCACTCCTATAGAAGTCCAAGCCTTAAACACAGCACAGCTAAAGATCCACTCTTCACTTCCTCTGCTTTGTCCAGTTTGCAAAATATACTTTGGCTAGATGTTTAATACTTTGCAAGCATCAGACAAGTAAGGTGCCGGAACTTCTGTAGAAGTTCTTAGATCAAAAACCTGAATGAGATTTGAGATGGAGGCTGAACCACTTCAAGTGATAGTGTGAGGTGGCTGTGTCAACAACGCAAGCGATCTATAGATCTGCACTTAGTGACCCAAGCATTCCTTTCAACTTAGCAGTCCTCTTGTAACCGTATGCAAAACTGAACAGCTTCAGTGGAAGTAACTAAAAGACAAAAAGTTCTCCCCTTCTAGAACACACTAAACCATGGTGGTTAGGAAAGGCTGGCTTGAACATTGTCATAGAATCATAGAATCATTAAGGTTGGAAAAGACCTCTAAGATCATCGAGTCCAACCGTCAACCCAACACTACCATGTCCACTAAACCGTGTCCCTAAGCGCCTCATCTACACGTCTTTTAAATACTTCCAGGGATGGTGACTCCACCATTTCCCCTGCAGCCTATGGTGAGGCAGGCTGTCCCCCTGCAGCCCATGGAGGTCTCCGTGGGGTGGAGCAGATACCCACCTGCAGCCCATGGAGGACCCAACATCGGAGCAGGTGGATGCGCCCCGAAGGAGGCTGTGACCCCGTGGGAAGCCCACACTGGAGCAGGTTTGCTGGCAGGACTTGTGACCCCGTGGGGGACCCGTGCTGGAGCAGTCTGTTCCTGAAGGACTGCACCCCGTGGAAAGGACCCATGCTGGAGCAGTTCGTGAAGAACTGCAGCCCATGGGAAGGACTCACATTGCAGAAGTTCATGGAGGACTGTCTCCTGTGGGAGGGACCCCACACTGGAGCAGGGGAAGAGTGTGAGGAGTCCTCCTCCTGAGGAAGAAGGAGCGGCAGAGACAATGTGTGATGAACTGAACCCCCATTCCCCGTCCCCCTGCGCCGCTGTCAGGGGAGAAGATAGAGAAAATTGGGAGTGAAGTTGAGCCCAGGAAGAAGGGAGGGGTGGAGGAAAGTTGTTCTTGAAATTTGGTTTTATTTCTCATTATCCTACTCTGATTTGGTTGGTTATAAATTAAACTAATTTCCCCACATCGAGTCTGTTTTGCCCCTGTCAGTAATTGGTGAGTGATCTCCCTGTCCTTATCTCAACCCAGGAGCCTTTCATTATATTTTCTCTCCCCTGTCCAGGAGAGTGGGGAGGAGTGATAGAGCGGCTTCGGTGGGGGTGTCCAGCCAGAGTCGACCCACCACACTGAATAACCTGCAGTATACTTTTACTTATGCAATTGAACATAAATGTTGGCTTTGTGCAATTAATCAGAAAATATTTAGAGAAAAAGAAGTTCCATGTAATATTCTGAACATTCTCTTTGGCACTTAATGTAAATAACAGAAACCCACTTGACAAAAATATTTACACCCTACTTGTCTTAATGTGTTACCTCTCATCATTCCAAATCCTAGCATCAGCACCCGTCAAGCTAATTGAGGGCAGCTCATTGATTTCCTGGTGTTTTCCTTTCTGCATCCATGTTTCTATGCAATATAAGCATAAGTCAGCACACACTTCAAAGCAAGAGAGGGTTTTTTACATATATATATATATATATATCTCATTGCATTTAGTGGTACTGACTCACATTTGGTTCTTTCACAATTTATGCTGACTACATTTATCCAGAATGGAAATTTATAATGGAAGACTTAGGCTTCTTGATTCTATCCTGACATCATGGGATCTCAGAGAATAAAAATTGGAAAAGATACAGTCATCCTCTTTCACAGTACATCTTTTCCATATTATCTTCTTTAGGTCAAGACTAAGCTCCAATTTGTAGCCAGGGAATTAGGAGAAAATATATTCTTAAGGGTCTGATTAAATATTTAATCGGACTATGCACACCTCTAATTCCCTAGACAGAACTCAAGAGACTATGAACTCCACAGAGAGCTCAGTACATCAGGAACAAGATAAATGTTAATTAGAGCAAGATATATAAACTTCTTCCAAAGCGTAAGACATGATAAGGAATTCAATGCATAATTTTAAGAGACTGGTATAGATAACTTGAGTCAGGGAAATTGAGTCCACTTTTGTTCGTGTTTCCATTAGTAGCACAAACATTTATTCTGAGGTACAGCAACACCAGGCAGTAACTAAAATGTGCAAGAAAAAATTAAGAAACACTTCCATCTTGCAACATGATGCCGTAAGAAGCCGAGTAATTGTTCTCCTACTATTGGTGATTACTATAAGAATCTATTCATTGCAAAGAAATAGTTTTTCTTCTCATACAACAAATAATGAGATATCACTGCAGTACTACAGTTACTTTAAAGATTTTTCACTCAGCGATAAAAAGAGATTTTTGCAGAGTAGCATTATCTCAAGGCATGTTTAATAAGAAAATACTCTGAAATATTTATTTAGATCAAAAATCCTTTTGGATAGGAAATTGCCCTTAAAAGGTCTTTTTCTTAGGAAATGAAGTACACAGTAGAAGTAACTGGTAAAACACAGTTAGAGGCCAAAAGTTCTAAAAAAAATTAAACAAACAAAAAACCTTAAGTACATATTTAACATCATGAGCAATTTAATATCAGTTTATTGACATAAAATCCACGATAATATTATATTACAGAAAGTCCTCAGCAATGATCAAAATTCAAGCTACACATGATAGACCAGGAAAGTCACTAATCCTCTGCAAAGGTTTGGAGTAAAATAGAAAAAATGAGAAGAAAAACAGTTTGCATACAGTTGTGAGAATTTACACAAGATGACCTGATGGATGAGGAGCAGCATTAGAATGTAGGACCATCTCTTTTGATACCCATTTTATATACTTCATTAGCTATATATACTTTTGGTTTATTGTCCTGGGGCTCACGCACTCCTAAGTCAACACAGGTATGTACATAGAGCCACAACTCTGCGTTGTGCTGACTTTGAATAATTGCTACATTGATCGGATATCAAGGAACTACAGAAAAATTACAGTTGTTGATGATCTCCCTTGTAACAATCTGTCTTGCCTTGTAAAGTTTATATGTTAAAAAAGGTTTCAGAGGGTAGGGCTCTTCTGGGAACAGTGTCTAAACAAACATAGAAGTACTGCTGTTGGCAGCAAAAAGCAAATTAGATTGAGAGGCAGACGATGGAAGGAACAATACTGAAACGGATTTTTAAAAATTTCTGCCTGGATTCACTATCTTTCAGCAGCATATAAAGTCATTGTCTGAGCTGATATATACTATGAGCTGGAGCTGGTTTGTTTTTTTTTTTTTTTTGACCCATCCAAGCATTAGTTCAGTTACAAGAAGATAAGCATTTTCATTCAGAGTTTGAAAAATGATGTCAAAGAGAAGAGGCGATTAGTTGGGTTATAACTTATCCTGAATGAAGTCACAACTTGAAGTACAAATTCAAGCATTTAAGCTGCAACCCCATCAATGTGATATATTGTTAGTAGTGCTGATAACAGGATTTATAAAAGCACTGCAGATCACCTCTGTGGTATAAATAGAGATTCAAAATGGATATGCAATTCATGTGCTTGGTAGTTTTAACACTATCGACTGCCTTAGAGCTACATCACTGGTTTGGAGTTCTCGGATCACTTTTCAAAGTGTCCTGAGAAAAAGATGGCCTTCATTTTTATTCACTGCTATTTAGTATGGTCCAGAGCACATAAGTACTGATTACCAAAAGAAAGAATGCATTTATTTTTACTGTGAAGTCCTCATAGTATTCTTTGTATATGACACTAGTGATTAAAAAAAAAAATTATAGAATTCACTGAAATTTTACCTTTATATTCTACCCATATATTTGTTATGTGATTTAATAAAAATTTTCAAAGTTAATTTAAATTACTATTTACATGTAATTATATATTAAATATAGTAAAATATACCTTGCACTTATTTATTTTTACACAAATAAAAAAAATCTGAGTGTATTTTGATAATGTTTTTATTATTTAATAAATCTATGGATTTTTTTCCTCCATGAGAAATATCAGTTCACCAACTTTCTCTGTTGCTATAATCTAATCTCCAAGAGCTTATGTTTATCATTATCAGAACTGACAAGTCAAAAATTTATTATTAAGTTATCATCTAAAAGACTTGTCGTAAGCTTTCTGATGGTAACTTCTGGGAGAGGAAAAGGCCAAAGATTGAGACATGAACATTGACTTTAAATTAGAGTTGAAATATCAGAGTCTTCATTACCTAGCAGTTACAATCCTATTCCAAAACAGATTGCTGAAGAGATAACCAGAGAACTCCTTAATTAAAATCTTACTGATGTACTGTATCTACAGAGATAAATACACCATACATACAAAAACATATTTATCTTGCCAAGGAAATAATTTGGAAAAATTACTTGGTGGCTAAGACTTGAGGAAGATATTTTTGTCAATTGGCTTCTATTATCTGCGTTACATGCCAAAGAGCTGCAAAGACTGCAGATTTTTTTTTTTTTAACTGACCAAGCAACAAAATACAGAACAGTAAAATAAATGTGCCCCTCTCAATAAATTAGTTTAAGGAAGTTAAGTTCAGCTGGACTGTGAAATGGTCTGGATAACTGACATTTCATGCACCACCCCAATTCATCAGCAGAAGCTGTAATATGTTTCCCTATTTTAAGCAATCAATGAACTACTAAATGTACTTTTCTATTTTTAACACACATTTCTCAAAAACTCCGTGCAGACCTACCATTGCTGGAAGGTACATAAGCCTCACAAAAGAACAACTCACCATTTATAAATATTGAGCACTGGCAATATTTGTACTATTACTGCAGATTTCATATTCACTGCTAGCCAGCAAAATAAAAGGGAAAAAGATATGTTGTGGAATTCATCCATCTTTCAATGGTTATTTTAAAGAACTAGTCCCAGAAAAGTACAATATCAGGAAGCACTGAAAACACATTCAGCCCGCAGAGTATTCATGGCTTAGTAGGAAACAAACGTTTAGCAGGAAACAGAATTAAACTACTGACTGCTGACTGCATGAGTATCTCATTTTAATTAACACCAAGATGCAGCACATGGGAAGATCTCAATACCGGTTTTATCACGTTTTACTCTGATGACAGTCATATTCTAAGTTCAAATACTGGAGAATATTTCCTAACAACCCTATTATAATATCAAAAGTCCAGAAAATGTAATCAAACAGATGCAGACTGGAAGAAAAGCTTATTCTTCTATTTTAAACAGTTAGGGATGCAGTGAATGCTACATCAAGTAGTCTTTAAAGTACTGACATTCTCCTTCAATACTGTGAAAAAGTATTTGGATCTGTAGATAACCTTATTGTGAATTTTACTGGACTGTTTCAAATATAGTTAAGGAGAAATCAAATACATTTCTTCCTGCATGTTAGGGCTCACTGAGCCTTCATGGGTTGTGATTACTTTCAATAAGTTAATAGTTATGCTTTATTAAAAAAAAAGCATGGTGCAAAGCAATTCACTCATTTAAATTTACAGCTGGTAAGTTCACTACCAAATAATTTTCAAGGCTTTAAAAATAAAAGTCTCTCTTGAGAGCTGATTAGTGATGCTAGCAAAAAAATTTTTTTAGAAATTTTTCTGTCCAGTAGTGTATTCTGAAAGTCCATTATATCAAGAATAAAGAAACATACAAAATGATAGATGAGATGTGTAGCCAGAGGTACCTTCCACTGCAGACTTTGTTTTGCCTGTGTCCTCAATCTTCACAAATACAACACCACTATGTGTTATATTATCTATTCGAATGCTGTAAGAGCAACCTAATTGCAAATGGTTTCCCACATCCACTCATGATAGGGATGACAAAATAATTGTATGAAATCCTTGAATATTCATTGGAGCAGTGGCTGACATTCAAGGGTAGACATTTGGAAATGTATTCTCCAAGTTTTTGAAGTAAACAGTCATATTGTTAGCCTACTACATATTTAAGTGTTCAATGCATAGTTAGAAATCATTAACAGAAGCAACTAAGATCAGGTACTCCCTCTGAACACTTTATTTTGCAATTATTAGAACTGTCACATAGATGGAAACAATGAATAAACAGAATATTCAACCTCAGTGCCATCAAAAAAAAAAAAAAAAAGATATTTTATTCTACTCTACCTTGCAATGAAGTAAAGATTTACTGACATCAGTAGAACAACCATTTTTCAAAATTAAGATAACTTCAGTGTTCTTGATAAATATATTGATATGTATATGTATAACCCTTCATCTGGGATCTGGAGATGAGCAAAACACAAACACAGACTATCTCATGGAAGGGAAACCATGAGGTGATCTGAGAAAATAAAACAACACCAGGAAAGTATCTGAGGAAAAACCCACTATATCACAAGCACAAGAAAGTAGGTAATACTGACATAACATAAGCTGCAGAAAACCAGACCGACAAAATTATTCACACAAATTACCACTGGACAGAAATACCAAGAGACTCCATTTAAAACCTCCCAAACATGAAAGATCAGAAGAGGGCTGGAGGAAATCACATGTGATCAAGTTAATATTTTCACAACCCCCAATTATAAACTTTGGCAATGGTCATTTTAAAAGATGTACAAAGGAAAATATTGCAAAAGGTTAGCACAGAAAGGATGCAAACTGCTTAACATTCATACTATATAAGTACAAAAATACAGATGACACTTATCCCAGAGCATGCCTGATCCTGAACTGATTTAAACGGATAGTGAAAATCACAGATGTGTCTGGGGCCAATACATGCTAAGCTGTAATAGCTTTTATAAGTACAGAGATCTATTTCATGGGTAACAACAATAATCCTTGGTTTTCCAGGAAAAATAGACAGTGCATTCATCCCACTCTTCCTACTTTTGGAGACCCAACTAGATTGCAAAGTTAATTCACCTAAGGCTTTAGCCTAGACAGACTAACAGTAAACAAGAGTCCAAGAAGTTGGAGCATTCCCTGGGAAGGAAAAAAAAAAAAAAAAAAAAAAAAAGAAAAGAGGTTAAGAGACATTGTCTACTTTCATACATTTCTTTGACAAGATTCAAGCCAAACAGCTATTAGATGCCTATACCTGAAGACACAACAGGCAAATAAACTGTTTCCAGTTTTTCAAAAAATCTGACAGAATTTGGTTAGCTTAGTTTGATGAAGAAAGATCACTATTAACCACTCTATATACCCCTGATTTGGGAAGTGATATCTTTTGTATTTTTCCAACCATTTCAAAACAAAGTGGATATGCCATATGCTGGCCACCATGATATTGCAGCAGCATTAAATGATACACTGGTGTTTCTAATCATGTTTCTCTGTGGTGACTCTAATCCAGATGCTACGTTCCAGAGACATACTCAAAAAATTTTTTTTAAAAGTTATGTTAATTCTGATGAAATGCATTATCAGAACAATAGTAATAGGATTTAGTAAATTGTTAGTAAAAGGATTCAGTAATATTGTTATCAGTAGAGTGGAGAGGTGTTGTGGTTTAACCTGGCAGGCAGCCAAATACCACGCAGCCGCTCACTCACTCCCCCCTCCCCTGCTGGTGGGGCAGGGAGACAATCAGGAGGGTGAGAGTGAGAAAAACTCATGGGTTGAGATAAAGACAATTTAACAGAACAGAAAAGGGAAAATAATAATGATAATGATGGAATATACAAAATGAGCGATGCACAATGCAATTGCTCACCACCCGCGCTGACCGATAACCAAGTAGCAATCGGTACTTCCTGGATCACGCCTACCATTCATATACTGAGCATGACGTCACATGGTATGGAATACCCCATTAGCCAGCTGGGCTGGCTGTCCTGATTATGTTCCCTCCCATCTTGTGTACCTAGCTCAGTCAATAGGCATGGGAGCTGTTCTTGGACTAGGAGGGTACTTAGCAACAACTGAAAACATCAGTGTGTTATCAACATTCTCCTCATACTAAATCCAAAACACAGCACTAGGAAGAAATTTAACCCTATCCCAGCCAAAACCAGGACAAGAGGTCAGGAACTATGCTGAAAGAGATTTAGAAATTTGAGAAGAAAATCTTGAAAAAACAGAGAAATAGTTTGTTCAAGGACTTTGAGATAAATTTGAGGAGGGATTAGTATAGTCACTTCGGAGTCAAATGGATTTAAGTGAAGTCTTTTCTAAGACTATGGAATAAGAACCTAAATGCTGTTGGGAAATAGCAAATGAAGTAGTGAATGACAATAAAACAAAATTAAAAAAAAAAAAAAAAAAGAAACAGAGTGTAAGGGAAACAAGAGAATGAGACCATGAGCAGAAATATTAGCAAAATAAACAGAGCATTATTTCAGCATGTGCAGCAACCCTTAAGCTGTTGGTATATTTTATTTAGTTACTTATTTGAGGAAATACTGAAGGATAGCTGGCAGAGTACAAAACTACTCCTATTGTGCCACTCAGTGCTTAAATGTTAAATTTAGTGAAATTTTTCAGCTTTTTCTATACATACCTCTTTCTAAGCACATCAACTGTAGAGCTAATGTGCTGATTCAAGCACCATATATATGTTTGTACTAGTATACACAGTCCAGCCAGTATGTTTTTCGGAGTAAAAGTCAAACAAGTCTGTGACATCAAATTCACTCAAGATTAGTAAGCTTTGGGCACAGAACATATGCATACCCCAGAAAGACTGAATTCACTGAGTACACACTGCATGATGCTCACACATGCATTTTTCTGAGAAAACCTTGAGAAAGTTTGATGATTTGTGACACACCTGATGCTTTAAAAAACTCCCACAGACTATGAACCCTCAGAAATTCTTCTTTCCTCTGCTGCTGTGATTTATGAGCTTTCTTCACACATGTTTTTGGTGCGGTGCAAAAGTCTTAAAATCAGTGGATCCAGGAAAAACTTTCCTATAAGCTCCACGAATATCATCTGGTGAAAGTTATCTGAGTATGCATTATCTACCATAGCTGAGAACCACCATTGCTAGACACTCGCAACATTAATAAAGTCTCCCACATACATTAGCAGGCATTTTTTTGTTTACATACAAACCTCGGTACAAAACTGAGTGGTTTCCTCAATTTCTTTTTCCCAGGTTAGTGAAGCTATTCCTGTGAATTTTCCTGATTAGTGAGTTTATTTAAAAGATATTCAAATTGGAGTTCCCATTGTATTGTTCTGTAAGAAAAAGCCAAAAGAAAACAAGTATAAAAATTTGGGAAAAAACATTTTGCAACTACATATTAGAAATCAGATGCCAGCCTCAAGTAGGTTTTTACCTGCATCCAAAGCATTACACTTATTTTAGTTTCCCTAAGCTGAAGCATGGTCACAGTTTTCTTTATGTCATTTCAGCAAGGCATAAGCCGTATCTAAACTTTTTGCCCA
This sequence comes from Fulmarus glacialis, assembly GCF_000690835.1. NCBI lineage: Eukaryota > Metazoa > Chordata > Aves > Procellariiformes > Procellariidae > Fulmarus > Fulmarus glacialis. The sequence goes on from NW_009209846.1 coordinate 20,539, forward strand.
CATCTTAAGAGAAGGAGTTAATACAGTTTGAGAAACAGGCCAAATCTGAAAGACTAGCCATATTCAAAAATTAAATGTATCTTGTATGTATTTAAATATTTTCTCCCCTACAACAAAAGTTATAACATAGCTAAGTATACCAAAACTATGCAAGATTCATTTTTGCAGGCAATGGAAATAGTATTGGGTGAAAACATAGACAGATTGTCTCATAAAACTGGACATTTTGGAAAACTATTTGCTCATGGGAAAAAAATCTAATGCGGGACAAAAGAAAAAGAATATTTTTTATGTCTTTCATCTTAAGCAGCACAGCCTTTTTGGTTTGCCTAATTTTGTTGAAGAACTAAAGATGAATTGTTCCTAAAAATCCATGTGAGTGATTTGTCTTCTTTTCACAGAGAGCTGTTGAGTGCCTAGCAGTAATTTGTGGGTAATAGGCTAGAGATACCCATTTCTGTAAATGATTTCCTTAATGATCCTTTGTCTCAATTTGACTAATACTGCTGCTTTCATCTTCCAATCTCTGCGTAGTTTTAGTATAACCTGGCATAAGTCAGGAGACCCTAGCCCTTCTATGTATTTTGATGGTGCATGCCCTGGGAATTGATAAATAGAAGTGGTATTTGTTTTGTAACATTACTTTCAGAAAGACTAGACTCAGTAAAACAAGGTCTTCCAACACACACTGACAGTGTGGAAATCTGTTCTCAAGAAACGCTTATCTACTGAGTACTCAGTTTATTCTACTGTTGGAATTCCATTGAAAATCCGTAGGAAATAATAAGTATAACAAAGATCTGTTGTTTTTTGGGAACAGGAGGGCAGCAAGGCTGTGAATTCATAGATTTATAAATGTAATAAGCATTAGAATTTTTTTTAAACAGATATATAGAAGTTAGTCCTTGAAAGCCCAAAAGAAAGGAAGAATAAAATAGTAATTTTTTTTTGAAGAATTTACACTATTTTCTGTTACTGTCTGGAAAGACAGTGGACAGTCAAAAAACAGCTCATTGACTAACCCCTCTAGGCACCTTTTTTAATAAGGTAATAACATTCTGTGCCTTTTCTGTAGCCCACCTTAAAGCTGATTTCATATACTTGTATTAGTCATTTTCACTCGTGGTCTTAATTGAACTATTGTTCCCCCATTAAGTTTCTCTTCTGAACCCTGTATTTTTGGAAAATATTTATTCTATGAATGAGGAAAAAGTAATCTTGAAAAGTTATTACTATACATATATCTACTGCCTGTATTTCTTTTCACAGTTTTAGCATTCATTTTTAATTCTGTCTGTTTGGAATTTCATGGAGTATTAGGAGAGAGAGACGCAAAAAAAGGAAAATCAGGTAAGCAGAGTGCTAGAGATAATAACATGTGGTTTACTTAAGATTCTGTGATCTCCGGTGCTCCATGACCTCCTGGATCCAGCAGGAGCACACACTAGATCAGAAACAGCACTTACAGCAAAAGCCGTTCCAAGCCATTTTTTCTGGTCCCAATGGTACCTCTCAGTGTTAAAGCACATTCGTCATTCCAAGCATCAATAATATTTAGAGACTCACCAGCAGTTCACCCCAAGGAGTCTCCAGCTGGAAAAAAGCTTATTGTTTCCTTATGAACTTTTCATTGCTCATACTCTGTATTAATAATTGATAAATCTCAAGACTTCACACTAAACTTCCAGCTCTAGTTTCAGCACATTTCTCTTCTTAGTCCTCCTAGGATTTTAATCTGAACTTTCTGACTGTTTGCTATATTGCAACAGACCTTAATACCACTCTTGGAATTACAATAACTGAAATTTTAGCTGAACTTGCATTTCATATTCTTGATAGTCATTATGTTATTTATGGCTTCCAATTTTAAAATGCCTATAAATAAACTATGCACTGAACATTTGGGAGGACAACCACCTTATGAATTCAATATCCTATGAGGCAAACTTTGCACAAAAAGAGCTAAAAACTGCACTCAGTTCATGTCTCTGCCAATTTTACAGAAAAAAATTATTCGGATGTTTGATATTTTTAAACCGTTAATTTAAATTATTAATCTCTTAAACATTTTCTGGTATCAAATTCTAGTTTTGGCTTACGTTCCCATGCTTTTTAAGTTGAGCAAATACGGGAAAAACATACAGGAAACAGTAATCCACTAAGCAAACAATACATTTTTCCCATGCCAGAGAGGATGTGGAGTTACACCAGGCAATAGAGCTATCAAAGTAGTCATTCATATGGATTTTAAATACCCAAAGTGTATGTAGTTTGTTTCATGGAAAAGAATTTTATTCTCTTCCCACACCTTGGTAGTGGGAAGCAACTTCTGCTGACCAGTACTAAGGGAAGGTTGAGTCAGTGGCCAAGTTTCAATGTATGATCCAATACTTCTGCAGATAACCCACATCTCTAGGAGTATCAGTACTCAAAAAATGTTGCTCTCAGGCACCTTACCTTTTAATGAAACACAAGACTCCAGACAGGGGTAGGTGGATGACATGCCTGTGATCTATAGAAAGATAAACTAGAAGATCTTTTTAATCTCTAATTCTGCTTTCTTATTAAAACTGTGCAGATGCTGGAGGGGGCAGGGAGGTACAGGGAGGGGATATGTCCTTTAGGACCAACAAAACCTAGCTGCCAGCTTCCACCTGGCTGTGACAACAGATAGAAAAAGAACAGAAAATAAAATACCCAAATAAGGTCAAGATAGCTTCAGGTTCCTAGCGCTTAATGAAATTCACTTCTGAATCCTGTGGTAATTACCTTCAACAAACTCACAGACAAGAGTCTAAAGAGGATTTGAGAGGTTTCATTAGTCCACAAAAGGACAGAGACAGGTTTACAGACAAGTCTCTTTTTAGAGGGAAAAAACTGCCAATTGTGTAAGCAGTTTGAAGAGAAGTTACAAGTAATAGTCACCACCATTTTTTGTGGGCAAACAGCAGGGAAAGGTGGTGGGTAGGGGATAGATCAGGGTACAGCTAACTGAAAGTGTGAATAAGGAGCCCAGGATCCCCTGAACCTCCAAAGCAATGGCTGATTCCCTAGAAGGGCCACTGCTTCTTAAAGAGACATCCTTACTCAGACATACAAACTAGCTGTTGAAAACCAGTCTTAATGAATAACACCACTAAGGTCAAACCAGCCTGATTTCCTGACCCAATGGAAGAGAGGCAACAGATGGGGGATACCTTTATATCTGCAAGACTTTTGATGCATTCACACATGATATTCCATAGGCAATGAGGGTAACAACTGCATTAATCTACTTTTAAACAGGCACTCATCTTGTAAAAAAGTTATTCAGTCATTGTGTATTCAGTTATCTGAAAGGACATACAGAAATAGTTGATTTGATCCATTTTTGGTCCAAACAGCATTAAATATTTTTATTACTATGTGGATAATAAATTATATATTCGTATTTGACCCACGCTGAAAGTATGAAAGTACTTTTGGAGTGCAAAATTAGAAATGAAAAATTATGTTGATAAGCCAGAAAAAGTGCTCTGGAAAATAATTCAATAGAAGACTCTCCTTTGCACTTGTTACAGGAAATAATAATCCATTGCATAAATGCAAGATATGGAAATTTGGAACAATTTTGTAGACAAAGTATCCTCCTTGCTGGATGGAGAGCTACACCTAAACAGAAGGATCCCACCTTTCCTTTCTGATACAGTCCTTAGTAGTGTAGGTGGTAACAGTGAGATTATATGGCAACATATGGAAATCAATACTGAAATCCAAGAGCAATTTAAAAAACACCATGTATTAAACATGACCAGGAGTTGGCTCAGAGTATCCTCCCTAGCCTTTCATGTTGCTCTCTACACTCACATTTTGATCTTATAAAATGTATTTTGTTATCACCCTTGAGCCTTCTTCTGTTTCGTGAAAGGACTTCATGTTTTAGAGATTAGTATTCCTTTTGACAATGGGGAAAGGGCTGACATGATGTTGATGCTGATACAAGCTGGAGATTAGATGTACAAACCAGGTTTGTGAAAGTCTACTGAAAATGTCAGATGGACTAAAAAAAGTAAGAATAAAACCCAGCCTTTCAGCTGTTCTGGTGGGTATATGTTGAAATCACTATTAAAATTGAGCTCCACAGTTGTAGAAGAAAGTGTCTACAGTAAATAATCAATCAGAAGCCAATGGTTCCCAGGCCTATTGTTCTCCTTTGAGAAGAAAATTAGTTCTGTTCAGTTTTGATGATTCCTCTTAATCTCTGCAAAATTTTATACACTTGTTTGACAATAAATTCCCACAAGATCCATCATATATTAGTTGTGATAACTCCAATAAACTCTGAATTCACCTTGAACTTAGACACATCCCATCCAATCTAGCTTAACATAACAACTCATAAATATAGGAGATATTAAATATATATAAAACAAACAACTGTCTCATTCATGTTGCTTAAGAATCCCTCTCACCTTGACAGCTTTGACAGAGTATCTTTTATCAATTGCTTGGAAAAGACAAGATAAAGTAAAACAAATCTTCAAGTTAGAAGGTTTGAGCAACTGATGGAGGATATCATAAGATATGGCTACTTCCTAGAGGTTCACTATTTCATATTCATTTAGGAGTAATTTTGCCTGAGTAAGTGAACATGAATCAATTCGTCTGATGAGCGAAATATCTTTAGGAAAAAAAATGGTAGATTTCTGTCAGGGGAAAAAGAGAGCATCTTTTAAAATTACACTACTGGCTGCTCAAAGACATGTGAGTGAGGGAGTCAGGACCATTACGGGGACTGATAGAAGATAACAATGTTTACACTTAGAGCACTTACTTTTCCTTTGAAGAACCTGACTCCTTTTTCCTATTGTACACTTTTCTGCCACCCACATACACCAAAAACACAGTTGAGTTTGATTAACTGTATTAATTAATGTAATATTAAACATGCAGCACCAGAATATTGAAATGCAAGAGGGTTGTGAAGCATCATGAGCACAGCCACACTGAGGTAAAGGTTGGGGGGGGAGGGGGGGATGGGAAACAAAAACAAAACAACACATCTGGACTGAGGGAAGATATTCAGGGATATAAAATGATATCTGGCTAAACAGCATTCTTTCCATTCTCCCCCTCCCCCTTTTTTTTTTTCTGAAGACGCTGAATGATAGCTACAACTGCTACATCCTGAGGAACTGAAAGGAGTAGGAAAAGTCAGACTGCACTGGATTAAAAGCAGAGAAATTATGGGTACTTACGTTTCGTTTAGGAAAACAAAAAATCCTGCAGAAGCTTGGAAATCCTGAGCCTAGATGATTATACTATTCTACCCCATCATTTTGATGGCAAAAGTAGCTAAAAAACCACAGCAAAGGACATATAAATCACAATTGACTCTAGCATTTTCTATTCTCTGAAGAATTAGTAGATAATTAGTAAGGCAAATGAAAACACTTCCAAAAAGAAATGTTGCCAATGGAAAACATGGCTACATTTTACAAATTTAGACATTTTATGTTTTCTGAACATTTATGCAGCAAAACTATGACAAAACCAGTTTGCAACAGAAAAGCAGCTGCTCAGGCACTGCCACATCAGTGTTATAAGGAGTTCAGAGTAAAGAGAATCTTTTCAGTCATTTCAGTGTCTTAAGGAGAGGAACATCACGGTCCTCTGTCAAATCAGTAGTCAGAGCAGGAGTGCAGGACCAGAGAACAATGGGAAGAAATGCATTATATTCTGTGCAACCAAAGCAAGAGAACGTGCACCTGTCTCCCTGACCAGACATTTCAGCATTGGGGCATTAAAGTACATCCATTGTTTCAGAACAAACAAAAAGCATTCTTCCTTTACCAGGAAGAAAGAAGAAGCAATGATCACCTTGCAAGAAGGGCAGTATGCACACTCTTATGTCACTGTGGAAAGATAACAAAACAGGAAAGAGTTATATTAGGAGATTATCTATCCTGTACACGTGCACAGACACATGGGCTTCCACAGATTTAGGCTGTGGTGTGAAGCAACGGGAGAGTTCTCCTTGAAATAAAAAAAGCTTCAGTCTCCCTTCTTAAAAAAATAAAATTAAAAAAGAAATTAAAAAATTAAAAAATAAAAACATCAATTAGTTTTTCCATCAGAGTCAACACACACCCAGTCAGCCCTCACATATAAGGATCAGGCTCATTACAACTGCTAACTCTGAAGCAATTTAAATTAAGCATTTAATATGCAGAAGACTTCCTGGACACTAACATTAAATATAACTTTTTAAAAAAAAAATCTAGAGTACGTTTCAGGAACCTGTGCGAGTGAAAAAGTTGATTTGAGGAGAAGCATAGCACTGAAATCGCATGGAACTGGAAATTTTCCTCTCTAAACAGCCTACATGGCAGGAAGATTTCATCAGGAAATTGCACAAGTTGAAAAGAGATTTTTGACATTTTCTTTTCAAAATTTACTTCAACAAAAACCATAGTTCTAAGACCAAAACCAAATTGGATTTCACACAAAGTAGAAGAATTACCTAAAAACAAAGTATAAAAACATTTACAGAAATAGAACTTTTTTTAATAAGAACATTTTTGAGAAACCCATATTCTCACTCAAAGATGGTTTCAATACAAAGTTTTCAACTACCCTCTCTAATAAGCAGAAGCAAAGCCACAGATGCCCTTCCATCACTTCAGAAGTAAGCCCAAGTCCATAACAAAGAGCCAGGCTGCTGAAATGCAAAAAGCATTAAGTGTGAGACAAAGTATCAAAAGAAAAAAGCAGATGCAATGGTTCATATCCAAGGAAATAGTATACATTGGTCACCGACCTGACCTCATTTCCAGGCTCTTTTATTGCTCTGCTGAATTACTTTGGACCAACCACTTCTTTTCCTCAACTTCCCAGCTGTGTTAACATCTGTAATGAAGCACTTCGCATTTTAGAGATTAAAAGAATTACAAAACAGCTTGATACTCTTATTTTTGAAGTCAGAGCAGCAAATCTTAATAATAGGAGATAAAATGAAAGGTCAAACATTTTCTTTCTGAAAGAAAACTCAATTTCTTACAAAAAAGTAATATGAATACTCCAAATCACAGTCCCCACGCCCTTATTTCTTCTCCCATTTAGTACCCCAAGCAACATAAGAACTACCCCACATAAGTTTTTAAAACAACGGCAGCTGAAAAAGAAGAGTCTGCTCTGAAATCAGAGGAGCTCTAATAAGTTCAGCAAAGATTTGGGTACAAGGTCCAACAAATCTTGCAACATTTTGGACGTGAGAACTCCTGACAGCACCAAAGGGCTGGAGCTATATTTGCTTCTGAGTCATATGAGTGAAAGCACAAGGCAACAATGAATGAGAATAGTATAAATTTTAAAAATATATTTATATATTTCTACTTTGATTGTCATTTGTCTGACTCTAGGCTTCTGGATGACCTGAATACTTTATCCATAGCATTCTTGCATATATTTCACAGTTTGTATGGCTTCCGTTTTGAAGCTAAACTAGTAAGTATCATTGATGAAGACCAATTTTTACATGTCCTCAAATAAGGCAGGCTGCAAAGGAGGAAGAAAACAGCAGCACACATCCAGGACAAGAAAACAGTAATTCAAAGACTACTACCAAAATGGGAAAGCATACAGCATTTTTTAAAGAGTTTAAAAAAATAAAGTTAAAATGGAATTAACTGGATTTCAGTTGCAAAAAATTTAAGTATAAAAGAAAAAATACATGTACTGGTACCAACTTGCCCTACTTACACAATGTAGTGACATCTTCTCCAAAGGTTGTCATCCTCACATCAAGACTAGATGCCTTCTGAAAAATAAAATACGGAGCTCACTACAGTGCTGTGGAATTTCACAACTTATGATATACCAAGACCTAGCTGATGATGTACTGGTCCCTAATGTCCTTTTTTTATATTAATCTAGGATACATAGGAGCAGAATTTGTACAATTGCTTTGTACTGTCAAAATTCAGATCCTCTGATTCATCCTCAAAAGCTTTATTCCCTTCCTCATACGGATGTAAAAGGAATTTTATGCTCCCTTGGTGATCTAGCAGTACGCAAGAGTTTGAAACTCTTGATCTTCATGGTCTTTTAAAAAAGTAACAATTTGTTTGAGCTGTGACTGAAGAGCACCAACAAATGCAAACTAAGAGGACCTTAAAATCAGTTTTGAGATTAAAAGCTAATTTCCTATGTGGGTAGATAAGCTTTATATAAAAACATAAGAATAATACCTGCTAAAATATAATAAATATATTTACTCATATAATTTCCACTGTGATTTGAAGGCTAAAAAATTCTACAAAGAAACTGTGAAGTGAAATTATTTCTTACCAAATGGGTTGCAGTGGGTGTTCAGCTACCAGGTTTACTGGTTTACATACAGTATTTTGTTTCTAATAAAATGAGATGGAAGACTTTCTTAATCCTTGAGCTTCCAGGACAGCCCTGAAAAGGGGAAAACTCTTGTGCCTGTGTAAAACCCAAAAATTTCATCTGGATGCAAGTTAACATAAAGTTCTTGTGTTGCACATTGCAGAAACTAACATTCCACTGATATAGGGTCCAGGCTTTCTTCTCATAAACCAACAAATACTTCACTGCAATAACCCAACAGTTTCTGTCTTCAATAACACAAAGTCTCCGGAGCCCAATTTAAATTCCAAAGCACCTAAATTGTATTTATCCTTCCTTATTTCCTAGATTAAGAAAAGCATAACAAACCCGTCATCTTAGAATTTCCACTGAACAATTTTCTTTGTGTACGCTTTGAAGTTTAGGAATTAGAAACTCCTGCAAAAATTCATTGTCAATATTGCTATGTTTGAAACTCTGGTCAGTGTTCTCAGCCCACAGTCCACTCAGCCTTTTTATATCTTCCAAAATGTAAACTGCCTATCCAACATGCCAAAGAGCTGCTTTATCCTGGTCCCAGACTATTTTTCCCATAGATTTCTCCTTGACTCTGAGAATTAAATTGAAGCACAGTTTCTGATTTGTTATTGCTAAGACAATTCAATTCATTTTTATGTGGTAGCCCTCTTTGATACTCCTCCCAAATTAAAGTAAGAAAAGAACTAAAAGGAAATTGCTGAAGCCTATATAAATAAAACAGAAGTGGTCAGTGGAGAGAGATAAGTGTCTTTCACACCTGATTTATATCACATCACAGTCATGCCACGTGCAACAGAAGAGTTTTATAGACAACAGAAACTTCTGAAGGTAAAGGTGAAAAAACAGTCTCTAATGGCCACAGCTTTATAGAGCACCAGGCCACCACGTTGCACAGTTTGGGATGCCTATAAGACTGGGTCTTCCTGTATGGCAAAACTTCTACAAGCAAGTAGCAGCAGGGGTTTTGCAAAGTATTGGGAAACTAGTTATGAAGCCTTTTTTACAAAATGTGACAGCTCCAAGTAAAAATGTTTGTTTCAAAACTCTTTTCTATTCTTTTTGCATGTGCAAGGAATAAATATATCCATAATGAAAGATTGCTATCAATTGTTTTTCTTGTCTTTGTTTACGCAGTATATCTGTGCTACCTCTCCATGGAATGGGAAAACACAGAAAAAACACAAAGGGTGAATTAAAATGCAAGCAAGCAGAACTGCGCACTCTTTTAAAAAAACAGAAAGAATGTTAGAATCTATGGCAGAAGCCATTGGAAGTGTATGTGTTAACATTACGTTTTATGTATGTAACACCTGAGTCCAAAAAATTGCTGTATGTCTGCTCAGCTGTTCTTCTCAGACAAACTTTGCTGTGGAGGTAGACATGTCCTTTCCCTCTATATTGCGTCCCGCAAAGTTCATACCCTGCATTGTCTGCATTTAGAACCCAGAATCCTGTAATGTTTTATACCCAAATATTCACAGGAAATATCTATTATTGATGAATCTGAATGAGAAGTTTTAGGTTGACAAGGTCTTACATTTACGGAGTGTTTCCAAGACACAAATTACCCCAGTTTAGGCATGGGTGAAAGAAAGGAGAAGGTACAGTGTGTCCTGGTTTCAGCTGGGATAGAGCTAAATTTCTTCCTAGCGC
>NW_009209846.1:30598-42633 GCF_000690835.1 Fulmarus glacialis
ATAACACACTGATGTTTTTAGTTGTTGCTAAGTAGTGTTTACCCTAGTCAAGGACTTTTCAGCTTCCCATGCCCTGCCAAGTGCACAAGAGGCTGGGAGGGAGCACAGGCGGGACAGATGGCCCAGCTGGCCAATGGGGTATTCGATACCATACGACGTCATGCTCAGTATATAAATAAGAGGCGTGGTCCACAAAGTAGTGATCGCTACTTGGTTATCGGTCAGTGGGTGGTGAGCAATTGCATTGTGCATCACTCACTTTGTATATTCTATTATTATCATTATTATTATTATTATTATCCCTCCTTTTTCTGTTCTATTAAACTGTCTTTATCTCAAGTCCATGAATTTTCCTTTTTTTTTTTCATTCTCTTCCGCACCCCACTGGGAGGGGCAGGGGGAGTGAGCAAGCGGCTGTGTGGTGTTTGGCTGCCTGCCAGGTTAAACCACAACAGAGTTATTAAAAATGACAATAATCATAATGCCCATAGCAAAATAGCCCAGGGAAAAAATCCTAGTGCAACAAAACCAGTCAGATAAAAAATGCAAACATCTTTTCTTCGTCTTCTGTTTTTCCTCATAAGGCAAATAATATCTTTTTTCTTGCAAGCAGAGCAGTTACAGTAATCTTCCCACTTTGGAAATTGAGTATTATTAGCTAATTCATCTCCTAACATTTAAAGTCATGATAGTTAGAAAAGTTCATCCAGATCAAACCGACCTGAAATATAAACAAACTTAACTCTTATAAAAGTCAGTCTGTCAATACAAAATATTCCCCATAAAAGGGAAAGGCAAACATTTTTTCTAAACAGTTGTATACTGAAATAAATGCAACTTAGCCATATTACAAGGCAAAGCTTTAGGATATTACTGAGAACTCATGAAGCACCAGCTCTTTTCCAAGTTTGAGACTTTTAGACAAATTCTTTAATACTACATCACATATCTGTATCTCCCAACAGGGAAAACACCTCTGTTCTGAACTACATCAGCACAAAACCTATCCAGAAGAATTGAAGCAATTTCACCTGCATCACATCAGCCTTTCTTCATGGCCAAGTACAGTGCCATGATTATTGAATATTTCCTCCTTACTCCCATGAACGTCAGACACGAAGTGCAGAAAACCATGGGAATACATCCAGGAAAGAAGCTATACACAGCTGTACACATTCAACGGTTTCACCTACAGGAGATGAGATGAGCAGCACCAGCCATTAACAAAAATCCCAATCTGAGCATTTCTTTTTGGTTTTTATTATTCTCAGACACCACCACCCCCAAACTTTTTTAACCAGGTCTAGGGTGATGCAACATTTGTGCAAGGACTGTACTTACTTACTTATAGCCTGCCTCAAGAGGCTGGAGATGAATTTAATTTCCTTGGCTACAACATTTTCCTCAAATAAGACTATGGAAGATAAATATGAGAATATGAATTTTAATGCAATTTTTCTGTTGAGGCTGATTTTGTACATAAAGAAATACTAAAATTTGTGTTTGTGTGATATTGTGGGTACAGGGACACATAAATGCTTATGCTTCAGTCTAAAACAGGCTATTGCAGAAAGAAAAGTCAATTCTTTATCTCTTGTAGAATAAATGCAATAAGTTGCTTGGTTATAGCCTGTCACTCAGCTGCTTGGAAAAGCATAATAAGATTTTGTGCCAATACATTTTGTTACAGAACTCTAACAACACATCAACTTTGTCTGATGTCCCCTAACTGTTATGAAACTTCAGTTCCTTCTTTCCTGTTTACATTACTACACCATCATTTATCCAAAGTTTCAACCTCTTCAATAAGCAGTGTTTTAAGAACTTTTGTTAAACAAAGACTTTCTATATTCAAGTGCTTTTGTAAATTAATTCATACTGCCTTTCTTCCATAAGTAGTTTGAAAGCATGGTTTCATTACCAGTTTTCCATCATTTGAAATCTAATAAGTTATTGAATTCAGGCTAAACAAAGGTCAGACAATGACTCATTGTTTTTGATGTGGGAAATGTTGCTTTTTGACATATTCTGTAATTGTTAACAGCTTTTTGACATAAGTGATCATGGTATGAAGAATTGATGGTCATGTTTCTAGTGGTTTAGGATTCATTTGTCAATAGTCTACACAGTTTCAATGACTACATTATCCAATGTTTTTTGTACTCAGTCCACAGTTCCACAAAACAATGTTGCATTGCTTTATTTCATTGCGTCTTTTATGTACTGTATAATCTCTCCTTATTTTCATTGCTTGCTATGAGGTGGTAGGGAGAGGCTATAAATGAATATACAGCACCGTACAGACCTCCCAGTTCTCTGTAATTTTATTTTGAAACAGAGCAGATCTTAATCTGCAGAAAATCCCCAAATTTCTCTGTAGATGGAAGTGTGTGGAAACATAACAGCATGGTTAAAGTCCTCCTTAGCAGTTCTCCTAAAAAAGGAGAGCAGACTAAAAAAAGATTGATCCCCCACCTTTACCCTCCCCAAAATTAAAACTTGAGAGGTGTTTCACAAAGTTACAGAATGAATTCTATATTTGTTGCCTCTTATTCTGTAGCTTCAGCTCAAGTCATTTTCTCTGTACATACTGGAACAAGGAATCACAAACTTGGCCTACTTTCAGGTTCAGCATCACACTTCTGCAAAGGGACAGTAGGTACAACATGCCTCGCAGCTTAGATTCTCAGTAGAAACGAGTCAGTAGAATGATGTCTGGGTACCCTGTAAGTTAAGCTCATTTTATCTGCGCTTACTCAATAGCCCTGAAATGGAAGTATGAAATAAAAGAAAGATAACCCTGACTTTTAAGGTTTTACCTCAACAGCACTGCCAATTTCCCAGATAACAAGTGTGCTTTGAAAAACAGCAAATCAAAGACTACTTTCATGCCCACCTGTAGTCCTTGCAAGACCCTCAACATCAAACTTTCCATGATAAAATATCTACCACTGTAATAATATCACAGCAAAACACCAAAAGACTGAACAGTTCTTACATCTTAAGAACTGAACTTGACAGATTATCACAGTGTCATATTAATTTGCTACATTTTTAAAGCTTAAAGCATCCTAATACGAATTGCTGCAGAACAACCCTTAAATGACAGGAAGGTTTACACCTGTAGAAGCAAGCTGTCGCCTCTGTCAGTGCACAAGCTCCTTCAAGAGGGAAAGAACTCTACCTTTAAAATGTGCTTAATCCTGATTATGAGGGATTATCTTTTAAAAAACTATCAGCTGAGGCAACAAAGGAAGAAGTATGAAAAAGTATGAAAAAAAAAATAGCACAAGATCACAAGTCTGTTACTACTTTAAGTTGGGAAAAAAGTTCCTTGGTTAAAATACTGAGTGTTCATGGATTGTGAGCTTGCTAAACAAATGGAAGAAGCAAATATATTACTTCTACCATACGGAGAAAAATCTCTAGTATCAGTTTTTATGCTTTATTCAACACAGCACTAGATTTCTGTTGTTTTTTGCTTTAGTGCTTCAAAAATTCACTCTATTGCATCCTTCTTTTAAATGCCATCATGCAAACCTTAAGTGACAAAACATTCTCTCGCTTTTCTCAGCGTGACTTCACCAGCTACAGTTCCAGACTTATAGTTGTCTAAATCGTTGAGTCATTAGATGTTACTGTGGAAGAGTATTTAGTGCAAGAAGCCTTACAGTACCATGGGTTACCTTTTGTTCATCCCTTTACATCCTGTTTCGCACATCCTCTATTTTAATCACTAAAAAAAAAAAAAAAAAAGGAAAAGTGAAGGCTTTCAGAGATTACATGAACAATCTTGTGAAAGTAAAGGCGTATTAAAACTTAGGAGGCCTACATTTAATGCCAAGTTCACTGGGGGAGCTTATGCTGTGGTGATGACCTCCTGAACCTTCAGGCTTTTTCTTCTTTCTTCATGACCACACTCTTCACAACTTACCTCACCATCTTTCTTATTTTCAGCCATACTCCACCAGCTTCTGCTCAAATTTTCATCTACCGTTATCCCCTTGCTATTCTTCCCTGACTGGTGCCTGAGCGTTGCCTTTTACCACCTGTTCTTATCCTTCCTCTTTCCTGAACATCTATGATTTTTTCTTGTCTTTATATTTTCCACACACACACCTGAGCCCCGCTCATTTGAGTCAGCCTGCTCTTCTTCCAATTTCTGTGACTAATGTTGACCCTTTGACATGTCCTGGGAATCAAGAGACTTCACAGAACCAGAAAAAATACCTAGGTATTCTGGATTTTTAAAGCTTTTAAAGAAATTTGCTATATTCTATAACTGATTTTTTTTAGAAAAGGAACACACAAAACCACACATGCAATACCTATATAGGCTCCATAATTTTTTAAACTAAGCAGAAAGAAAAGAATATTGACACTTATGTTTTAAGACTTTAAGAAACTAATTTGTTTCCAACCTTATTTAAAAAATTTAGAGGTTGGGTTGTGAGAAAATGAACATCTCATTGCACTTGCAGGTAGTAACATCCACAGAAACATAATTCAATGCAACAGGAGCACTGCTTCAGGGAAAATTCTTTCTTCATTATCTAATCACTAATATAAAGCTGCATTATTACAAATATGAGTAGACGTACTTGTTTGTTACGTGGTTTCTAGCCAGAGTAGAGCTAATCTTCAGCTTGAGGGTTTTTCACACTCCTTGGCTACAAATATTAATTTAAATCTTTTCTGTGGTCAATTCTAGCTAAGATGATGAAAAATTCATTGCCTCTACCACCTCCTGTCCATTGCTATTCCCATTTTTCTTCCCTTCATATCTCCTCTTCATCTCACATACAATCAAAGTCCTAATTTATAAAGCCTTAACTTAAAAAACTTTCACAAAAGAAAAAATCTTATACATATAGGTGTCAAACTTATATAGATTTAGACCCAAAACAACCGGGAAAGATCCCACTTAATCTTGACATCCCTACATTGATGCATACCCACTGATTTTGTGAAGAGGATGTGTTTATAACACCTGTTCGATATAAGAGCTAGGGCAACAGACGACCCTAAATGCAAATAAAATCTCTAGAAAAATTCCCTTACAATGTCTCAAAAGCATCTACCTACCATGTGCAACTGCAACCACCATGACCCACAAACTTTGACCAAGCTGACATAACATTTTGACAAAAACAGCAAATAGTATACATAGCACAAGGACAATCCCCTTTCCAAAAACTGTCAATCACTGTTCTAAGCCAGTTTCTTTTGCTAAGATACCTTTTTTTTCCCATCTGAGATTCCAGGGCTGTTTCAGCTAAACCTTCATTTAAAAAAAAAAAAAAAAAGACTCAGCAACAACCAAAAAAACAACAACAACAAAAAACAACAGCAGCAACAAAAAACAGCAACAAAGCCAGGTTCTTTTCAGTGGTGTCCAGTGACAGGACCAGAGGCAATGGGCACAAATTGAAACACAGGAAACTTCATCTGAACATCAGGAAACACTTTTTTTACTGTGAGGGAGACTAATACTGGCACAGGCTGCCCACATAGGGTGTGGAGTCTCCATCCTTGGAAATATTGAAAAGCCGTCTAGACACAGTTCTGGGCAATGGGCAGCCTGATCTAGGTGACCCTGTCTGAACAGGAGGGCTGTACCAGATGACTTCCAGAGGTCCCTTACAACCTCATGGGTTCTGTAATTAGTACTTTCCACAACACTATCAAAAATATTTCTGACTCATTTTGATAGTAAAAATGCAAAAGTATGTTTTCATTACTATTTTAGTTATAATTCAAATACTTTTCATCAAAACATTATCAAAAAGGATTTTGCAACTTAAAGAACAGTATCTATTTTCTTCCTCCCATCCCAAGCTACAACACAAACCAACCTGTAACAATAAAAATAATTTTTGGGGGAAAAAAAATAAAATCATTCCAAAGAACATATATCAGTATTGAAAACTTCAGTCTTTAGTACTGTTGGATGTTTAGACTAAAGACTACATCCACATCCTTTAGTAAAGGATTTTGCAAACAGTAAACCAATTTATATAAGCAGATGATTTGCCAAGACACAAAAACAAACAAAAACCAGAAAGAAATACCAACAAACCACAACACTTGAACATAATAAAAAGCATATATTAGTCTCAAATTTGTGATACAACAGACCTATCAGTATGTCATTTCTATCACTGGCCTTATACTTGTTTCAGAGCTGTTCCACTCAGTATGTTTTCTTCTACAGGTATACTATGTACATGTACTCATGAATTAGGTACAGAGATTAGAGATCAATTTTGTAGGCTACTAATCCTTATAGTTTTTGTTTCATGACCCTTGTAAAGGGATACAAAGAATTACTTACATAAGAAAATTAATACTGAAGGATATAGAAAAGACAGAAAAGGTAAAAGAAAACCAACTCTGGCTGTCTAGCTGTTCTAAAACACAATTATTATGAAAATAATTCAGAGTTCGAAAGGTAAAAATCACACTGAAATTAAATATAGTTAGGTTAGATAAACAAGTATCTCTAGTACAAACAGTACTAGAAAGAAAGTAAAGTAGAATAGCATCCTAACTCCCTCTACTGGACTAGATACGTTGTATTAATAACACCATAATTGTAAAGCATTTTCCTTCGTCAGATTCTTGGACAATTGGGCAATTCCAGTGAATTATTTTCCTTTTCCCTGTAAGAACATCTGAAAAAAATGTAAATGGTAGTGTAACTCCTGAGAACTTTTTTTCTGAAAGAAATCCTAAAGCTGAAGGAAAGTCAAACAACAAAAACAGATTTTATGCAACTATTCAAAGCTTACAGTGAAATTTTCTTATGAACTGTTCTAGAAATAGGTAACACAAGTCACTAACTGCTGTTTGTATTATTCTCCCTGTCAAGCTTATGCATTTTTTGCTAGATAAGCTGTATCAGAGATGAAAACTGAAAAATTTGGTAGAAAATGCAAGTCACCTGTTCTTGAGGAGCAAAATCAGAGGACTGTTACATAACCGACAATTTAAAATATATATTTCTGTACACTAAAAAAACTTTCAAAAATTCAAAAACAACAACAACAAGAAAACTTCCATTATCTTACATTGTAAACTCATCCTCATCAGCAACCTAGATCATAGCCTTTTCTTCTTCCTCTCTCAGGAACGAAATAATTTTCCCTTGTGAGTGTGTGTTTTCCAACACAAATCCAATCTGACTGCAGCTTCGAGGACATTTTCTGTAGGTGAAATCTTTATCCCTAAACCACTGAAAAGACAGCATTGCTATCTATAACCTTCAGTTACTGTATGCTGCTAATTTAAATAATTGCTGATAGTGAAACTGCTTAGGCACAAACAGACAACGAAGATCCAAATTACCATCTCAGGAGATAAAAATCTTAAAGGAGGAGTCCTATGACGCTTAGTCAACTTCAGCTCTACACTTAAATCCATACCCAATCATTCAAGACTGCAGAATGATTAGCACAGATGGAGAGATACCAAGGGCAAAAAAGTCTGGCCCTTAGAAATTACTTGAAACTATAGAGGTTTTAGCTTTGGAATAAGTGTTGAGGAAGTTTTAACTTTCAAGAATGGAGAACTTGTTTCCATTGAGCCTCTAATAGTTAAAAAAGGAAATCACACACAACAGCAGCTGAACACAACAGATTTTATAAAACACTTTCTTCCCAAGTATACCGTGGTGTCTTGCAAGTGCTTTTCTCTCACGATTTGCTTTATTGAGTTTCATTTCATAACTAAAGAAGAACAGAAGAAGATGGTTCAAAATAAATAGATCATTTAACCAATATATCAGTCAGAGAAAAGACTGGTATTCTAGCCAGCAGGGAAACAGAACACATTGTTGTGAAGCAGAAGGGTTTTTTTAAACAAAATACAAAGGTTGAAAATCATTATACAAATGACCCACTCATTACTAGCATGTGCAAGACAATGAAGATGCCCCATTAGCCAGCTCAGACTTGAGTAGTAATATTTGCAAATACACTACTGAAAAATTGCATATGGTTACCAAATAAATACAAAAATTAACTCAAGAAATTTGAAAGTTATTTTGGTCCATCCACTGATACACACTGGCATTACTATTACACTCTTCAGGAAGGGGAGAAAAAAGAAAGTGAGAGCAAGAAGTAAATTTTGAGACCTTACTCTCCACTTCTTCACAGCTTCTTATCATGGTTTCCTATATACAAACACAAAATTATTTGTTTCAAAAGCAGTTTAGCAATGGGAGGTGGTGTTTTAAAGTAAATCGGTAATAAATGGCCTACAAAAAAAAAATCTTTTAAAAAAATCACAGTCTTGAAGATTGTGAATGTGTGGATATAATCACATTAGGGAAATTTCACTGCCTTGGTCTATACACATGGCTTGCCAACATGGCTTTAACATGTTCGGGGTGTCTGATAAATACATAGCAAGAAGGTCAAAAAAGAACTGCATCCTAAGCAGTACCTGTAACACTTCAGAGAACTGAAAATATAAAACACCACAGGTTTACATTATTATTACAAGTTCTTTGATTATTCAGATATTGATTTATGTTGTGGGGGAAAAGGGAAAAGGAAAAAGGGAAGAAAAAGAAGGGAGAGAACTGCCAAGGGAGGACATAAAAATTACACAGTATTGAGATTTCTCACCTTCACTTTTTAGAATTCTTCACTGCTTCTCATTGTTGTTTCCTGCAGATAAGAACAAAACATTTTTAAAGTTTCCTATAAGAGAGCATGTGTGTGTATTTATATACACACATGTACATGGAGAGAAAGGGAATATGTCTAGCTTTTTCACTAGGCCTAACTACTGCTAATAATCTATGAATTTAAAACAGCTAAACTCCAGTTACAGCCTATTATTCATAAGAGTTTGGTAAAAAACCCTGCAGTTTCACCAAAGCATTTACAATCCGCAATGTTCCCTATATGCTCAATGGAAGTGAATGAGGATGGCAGAAGAACAGAACACTGTGTTGTACCTTTGGGTAAGTATCTTGAAATACTACTAAATCATCAATTTTTTTCCAAACAGAACTAGTTAAATAAAACCCAATAAGATCTTTCATCATGTGACTGAATTCCTTTCTATGTCTGTGGACATATACCCATTTCTAACAAGCTTTTACACAGAATACAAGGCTGCTTTCTGAAGTGATAGTGTGCAACTGTGCTGCATAGGATACAAAGCTTATGAACTCAAATGAACAGTGGGTCTGATTTTGAGAAACACTATAGCAATGGACACTAACTCTACTACACTTTTACCAGCAACTGAGTAACTCTTCCATATTTCTGAACAATCTGAGCAATCACTGAGAATAAAATCGTCTCTTTCCTTCTCCAAAGTCATATCTCCTACAAATACATTTGAAATGAACTGCATTGCTTTTTAATCAGCACATCCCTTCCAGCTGAATTTCTTTAAAAAAAAAAAAAATAAAGGTTTGAGCCTCCTATTCTGTCTTCCAATCTTTCCCATCAAAACCTTTATGCATTAGAGACTCCCAGGAGTATTCCCTGAATAAATTATAATTGTTAACTTATGAAGAAGGCATGTCTCTAAAATGGGGTCAGTAGGGAGAAGTTTCATACAGGGCTAGCCTGGTTGCTGTTGTGGCAGTTCATGATGTATTAAATTTGTGTAAGTTATTTCAATTTGAAGACAGAAATTGCAATTAACTTGTTCAACATGAGATCGAGTTCACGATGTTTTACTAAGAAAAGAGAAAACTAGAACAATGTTTGGAAGGTTTGTTTTTTCCAAGTGAAGTCATTTTAACAAAAAATAATATCCAGTGCAACTCATTGTTGATGAGTTTCTTGACTTTTCTTGTACACAAATATGGATAATTCCAAACTGCAGCAGGCATATCTTTCTAAACGTGAAATAAACCAGAAGTGGCCCACTTTTCTAAAGTGACCTATTCTGTCAGCTTGCAATTTTGTTTCAAGGTGAAGTCAGACATCTGTCACAAATAAGCAGTGTAAAAAAGGAGCTGTATCATAAAGACATCTATATAACAACCCTCAGGAATTAATAGCACATTGCACTTTTTGTCACCAGCAGAGCCATACATGAACAGATATGACATTCCTGTAGCTCAGAAGTCATTAAGGATATTAATTGTTGAGAAGATGTCTTATAGGGTCAAACATATCTACACTACTGTGTAATTATGAAGTACAGCCTGGCAGATGTGGATGATGTCTAACAGGAAATTCTCCAAGTGTTTTGAGACTTTTCTGTCATCTGCCTCTGTAAAATTCAAGTCAAAGAGGAAGAGAGGAAATGGCACACAGATTTAAATATGTGAAACAGAAACATATGACAGCAAATAACGAAAAGTTACATTATTCATATTGAAATTTGGAGAGTTACCAGGCTACAATATTCTTCAAAAAAAATTCATATGTAGTCTAATAAATATGGCCCATTAACGTGATGTCCATGTGGGTTTAATTCATGCACAAGCATACACTAACTTCTCTAGCTCCACAGCTTCCCTAAAACAACACAACATCAACTCCCTGTCTGGACTCACACTCACAAGTGCTCACTCCTCCTTAAGGCAGGGGACCTTTACTTTACTGGCAGTCTGCCAAGCTAACTACTGATATTTATTCCAGAAAAGTTTCATCTGGGCAATACCTTCAGATGGAAAGTTATTTTGCACAAGTTTTTTTGGTTTGGGTTTTTTTAATTTGTTTGTTGTTTCTTTTCTTTGTGAAACAACTGGGATTAAAGAGCAAGAATTGAGGATGTGGAGTTAATGGTTACAAAATTAATGGCATCAAAACAGCATTACAGATTTCTGGTCTACTTTTACTTTCTGGGTTTTTCCTACCAGAATCCTAGAATTGTGCAACTCCTGGAAACTCTTCCTGCCACAGAAATGTTTCTGAGTGCCACGTCCCTGCCTTTCATTTTGATCAAATGCATTGTAGTCCTTTAGTAAGTAGAAGACCCTGAATCAAAGCTAACTGTTATCTCATAAGAGCTAGGGTGGAAAAAAAAAAAAAAAGGAAGAAAAGAAAAGACCACAGAAGGTAACAACCTTGAGTCTGGGGAGAAGCTCAGAACACTTTAATGACAATAAAAAGGAAATCATTTCATCATCTCTCTCTACTCATAAGAGTGCTGAAATTGTCACAGTCCATCTTCATCAAACAAATATTTCCTTTCTTCTCACTCTCCTTTACTCATAGTTTTGGTGGTGACATTCCCATCAGCTCTAGGCACTGAGGAGAAAAAAAAATCCTCTCTTTCATAAGCAACAGCAACCTACTATCTATAGGGTTATATTTGTCCATGAAAGACTCATTCCTAATTTACTCCCTGTTAGACATGGTTAGGAAAAAATTATTAGGAAAAAAACTTCTGGCAGGAGCTAAAGCCTGACATTTACAGACAGACCCGCTCTGCTCCATGAAAGCTGTCCAGACCTAAGAATATTGCTGTCCAGGCCTCACAACCACTTTAGTTTCCCGGTGGTGTGGTTTAACCCGGCAGGCAGCTAAACACCACACAGCCGCTCAGTCACTGGCCCCCAGTGGGATGGGGGAGAGAATCGGAAAAAATAAGTAAAATTCATGGGTTGAGATAGAGACAGTTTAACAGGACAGAAAAGGAAGGGAAAATAGTAAAAATAATAACAATAAAAGAATATACAAAACAAGTGATGCATAATGCAATTGCTCCCCCCCCGTCAACTGATGCCGAGCCAGTTCCTGAGCAGCAGTGTATCCTCTGGCCACCTCCCCCCAGTTTATATACTGAGCATGATGTGATATGGTGTGGAATACCCCGTTGGCCAGTTTGGGGCAGCTGCCCTGGGCGTGCCCCCTCCCAGCTTCTCGCTGGCAGGCCATGAGAAGCTGAAAAGACCTTGAATAGGACATAGCAACAACTAAAACATCAGTGTGTTATCAACATTGTTCTCATACTAAATCGAAAACACAACACTATACCCGCTATTAGGAAGAAATTTAACTCTATGCCAGCCGAAACCAGCACAGTATATCCACCCCTTATTCTATACCATCTAT
>NW_009209847.1:0-17516 GCF_000690835.1 Fulmarus glacialis
CTATGGCCGCCTCTTAGGCCACCTTGGGCCTGTTTCTGCCGGCCGTGGGGCAGGGGTAGCCCGCTGCCGGGCTCGGGCGCTGGCCGGTTTTCCCGGGGTCTCTAGCTCCCGGCAGGGTGCCGCTGCCCACCGCCCTGTTCGGAACTGCCTGGCCTGGGAGGCGGCGGCGGTGAAGCCGCCTTGCGCCGCTGTAATTCAGCATCTCCGTATCGGGGCCTCTTCCTTGCTTACCGTCACGTCTGCTCAGCTGCCGTTCGAGACTTGTACCAGTTCTGGATTTCCTTTCTTGTATTTGAATATGGTGTTTAGTCGTTCCGCAGCGGTGTGATACTGTGTTTTTTAATGTTACAGCTACAGTGCAAAAATGATCATCCCAGTCAGATGTTTCACATGCGGCAAAATAGTTGGAAACAAGTGGGAAGCCTATCTTGGCCTTCTGCAAGCAGAATATACAGAAGGGTGGGTATTATTTCTGTATGTTCTTTGACGTAGATATTACATGAGATTGCACAGTGCATAAGATATGTAAGTGCAGGATCATGGCATTACAAAGTAGCTGTAAAGAGGTGAAAAACTGTAGATACAGTCTGAGGCAAACTATTTAACCAGAGGTTAGAAATTATAATAGGTAAGAAAGTACTCGTTTCCCTACTGAATCTTTCTGGGTAGTAGTGTGGAAGTTGCCAAGTCATATACCCAAAACAGTCTCAAATATTTAACTCTGTATGGAACAGGAAGGAAAGAAACAAGCAGTACAGTCAACTTTGACGCCAATGTGTTTTTTTTAAAGGCGAGAGAAAAAAGAAGTTACAAGTGTAAGAAGTAACTAACGTTGTTAACAATGTATACCCCTTTTAGGTTTTCTTAAAAGCATTTCATATTTGCTACCAGAATTGCTAACCCTATTTGAAAGCACTGGTTTGCTGGGGGGAAGGGGAAGTTTAACTGCTCTAGATGCCTGACTGATAGTCCTAACAATTCTATTTTAAGCTGTCTATGCGTGCTTTGCATAGCCAGAATTGTCTTTTAATAGTTCAAGGAGGGTCTAGCTGTGGTGGAACTACTTCAGAAGAGTCTGAGAAGGTAACTCTTGAGAAATATTTACATTGTCATCAAGTTTAAGTATGAAGAAAAAAAACCACACAGATGTTTACAATTCAAAGGAGTGAAAAAAGAAGTTAGAAGATTGAGAGACTCCCCGAAGTGATGTTGAAACTGTTAAGTAGACAGAAAAGAGTATTTGCTTTGCATTCAAATGGTTAGGGTTACTAATAAGCTTTTAAATGGACTTATGTCTATGAACTATCAGAAGAATGTATATTAACAACACATATTTCACTGCCTTTTCTCTAAAGTAAATCTGAAAACATTCTTATGGTTTAGGATACTATTTTGTCAAATGTTAAACCGTGGAGCACAGAACAAACGGAAGGAAAGCTTTGTTTTTTGAGCCTCGTCGAAACTTGTGATTATTCTCTGTGCTTCTCACTGCTTGATGTGGAGTTTGCAGGGGAAAGATGTCCTGTCCCCCCACCATTTGTCAGTTTCATTAAAAACTGTCTAGTGAAAATCATTCAGTACTTTTCCTAAATCTCATTACTTCTGTGAGTGGCCTTTTTAGAGTGCATTTACCTCCCAGAACCTGTCAAACATAGCTGAGTAGAATATCGCAGCTGCTAAACTAAAGGTATTTGGAAAGTTCCTACAAAAATATTTTTTTTTCCCTTTCATTTATGGAGTTAAAAGCATTAAAATAGTACGGGTTGCTAATCATTTCTCACTAATACTGAAATTTATCAGAGCTATTCTGGTAGCACTTCTGACTTAATTTCCAAGTATTACCTTTTAATATTTTTCCTGTCTTCATTATTCCTCTGCTTTTGTATGGGACAGGAAGATGTACGTTGTTATTGATAAATGCGCACTTGAAAATGATTGCTATGGTCACTGGTGTGATTCTGGGATGCCTGTTTGAACTAATGCAGTTATGGTATTGTAAGATCAGAAGCAGAGTTTACAGATATCGAACAGCTAAAATCTTACAGTGCAATGTCAAAATCACTGTTAATGGTGGCTTAAGAAATGGGTGGACAAAAAGGAAGAAATAAACTTGTCTAAACAATTTGTGGTTAGAGACCCACACCTTTCTGTTTGTCCCTTAAAATTGCTCTGTTTTTCCACAAGTTCCTGGAAGCTGGAGGAAAAGGGAAGTGTTTTAACTGAAATGTATAGTATAACTTATAAAGTTGTGATTAATGTTAGTATTTTGCATCTCTGATAACTGCATTTGAAAGTTCAGAACTTTCCAGATAGCTCTTAAAACTTACGTATCAATAGACCTGAGATGCTTTTGTTCTCAAGTGTTTTGGAAAGTTTAGATATCATGTGATGCTATTTATAAACATTCTTTTTTAAAAAATACAGTGTTCATATACTTCTCTTAAATAACTTTTGCAAGTGCTAGTCCTAAAATGATTAGCCCTGCTATTTAAGCCCTTGAAGAACTGTTGATGGGTAGAAGGACTAATTGATGTCATCAGAGAAGCTGCTGGAGTTTGACTCCATGCAGTTAGACTGTACTGCTTGAAGCCAAACAACCTCTTACCATGGTCCATCTTATGCAGAGGCTTCCTTTCAGTCATTTGTACTTTAGAAAAGTATCTATCATCTTCTTCCTACAGGAAAATTACAGGTTTCAGGAAATTACGTTTGTTTTAAGCAAATGCTGGATTGTTGCACTGCATCATATAGATCTAAAGACCTGAGATGAGTCGTATTTCATGGATGTCAAATTCTGAAGGAGTATCAGACTGGCTTTATGGTTAATAGGTTGGTGCTAAAGAGCTTGGATAGTGTCGCTTATCTTTAAGAGGTCTGATAGCAATAGCCACTGAAGACACATGCAGTAGTTTAGGCTAGGATGATTCATACATTCTCTACCCAACCGTAAGAATCTCGAGCAGTCACTCAGAAGGAATTAAGTGGAAAGACTGTAAAACACAAACTTCTTGTTGAGCAGTCTGTACATCCTTATTTCTATATTTGTGGGGAACAGGTTGTATAACTGAATGCCGTCTTATATGGGAACTGGAAAGGATTTTAGCCTTCCTCAGAATTAGCATTCCATCCATATGTGGGGTAGTTTGCATTTTGAGTTATTTTAGTTTCTATATATCTCACCCTTTTAACGTGGCTTAGATCACAAATTTATCTTGTGAAGTAGGCAAGTATCCTCAGTTTACAGAAACATTGTGTTGTGACGGTGCTTAGGGATGCTAACAATAGCACGGATAGCAATGCTTAGAGATGCCATTCCTTATTCCTGTGTCAGGAGACTGTCTAGTGCCTTCATGCTGCCTTCTACCATACAACTAGCAGGAGCTGTAGCCAGCACAAGTAATTATGTACTGTCCAGCATTTCAAGAGGAGTGGAAATGACTTCCCATGTTTCAGAACTCTGTTCCTGTTACTACATTCACGCCTCTCAATTAATCAGAGTTTTAATCAGATCAACTCCTCTCTTTTCTACAGATTGGTGTTTGTACAGGAAGACTGAGTTGCTGTAACTAAATAACTGAAGTTAGAAATGTACCATATTTCAAGTCTCTTTCCAGCTGTGAAGACTAAAATTTTATTTCCAAAACCAAAATACTTGCATCTCACTTAACCTTGCTGTTTCATGACCAAATATGCCCTCATGAGTGGGGTAATTCAGAAGAGGAAATTTGTAAGAGTTAGTCTGTTACGGTTCTGTTCCCATGGGAGTTCTGCAGACCTACCTCTGAAAGTTCGGTAGTTGTGTCAGCTAGACGCCATCTTCAAGAGAAGATCGTGTGCTCTTGCAGGCCAGAGAACAGGCAAACACCCTGTCAAAAGCAGTAAATGGAAAAGAGCATTAGCACACACGAAATTTCTATTTCTTAATTTGAACTGCAAACAAGTTTTCTATGACTAAGCTCAGAGTAATCAGTATATTGCTTAGGAACACTTAGATCACCATTTTTTTTTTTTTTATTGTTGTTCATTAACAGAGATGCCCTGGATGCCCTTGGTTTGAAGAGATACTGCTGCCGCAGAATGCTCCTAGCCCATGTGGATCTGATTGAGAAGCTTTTGAATTATGCACCCCTGGAGAAATGAGATGAAAAAAGTACGACGCTGCAAGCCATGTGGAACGTGTCTCTAATTCTAAACTTGAAACTGGACTTCAAGCAGTAAAGGATGAAAGCCACCTGTAGTGCAACCACTGAGAGATGTTTACCTTCTGGAGAAAATACTGCCCCGAGCCACTAACCTCTTTCAACGGAACAAAGGAAAGATGAAGTCCACTTAACCAAGATTTGGAGATTAAATTAAAAGTTTGGATGCTTATTTTTAAATCTGTGTTTGGAGTTGTTTTGTGAACTTTTAGATGCTTCTGCCAGCAAAAATAAATATTTTTTCATGTAGAAAAATTATTATTTCATAAAAATGTTGAAATAAAGGAGGTCTTTCCCTGTAGCCTTCCTACAGTTTCTGGATAGAGTTAAGGATCTTGCCATTTGCTTGTGCTGGTTACTTTGAGGCTAGTAGTACTGTTAAGTAATCAGTTCAGTGTTTTGTGCTAGGCAGGCAAGGGGGTTAGAAACACGGGACCGAAGCTCAGGGTTCCAGCAACAGGGAAGTGGGTAAGTTAGTTTGGAAAGAATGAGGCGTCACTCCTGAAAGCTTCTGGAACTCGTAGAGTGCGCTTTCCACTGCAGTTAAAGCCAACTGGGGGTCTCTACCCCAATTCCTATAAAACACTGGGGCTGCTGTATTATAAAAAACAGTGAATCAGATGGTGCAGTGCCCTTCATTTAGGTAAAACACGTATGAGTGTTCCCACAGAAGGCACTGGATGTGAGAATTCACGCATGCTGGTGTGAACAAGATCAAAGTCTTGATCTTGCCAAGCACCTGCACCGCTCTGTAGCTGGTACGCATGCAAGCTTTCCACTTGTTAGTCACATCATTGGCTTCACGTTGTGCTGCACGTGTGGTGTGGTACTGCCTGGCAGACAGAGAGTGCTCTCTGCTTTCCTGGTGGAACGAAACACTGAGAGGTCAGCTGTACACGCAGGGCTCGTGAAGGTTACCTACACCAGGAGATGGGCAGTGACCCTGCCGAAAGGTGTCACCTTCCTGCCACACTGTTGGCTTGAAAGCTGGACCACGTTTCACGCTGTTCTCTGACATCCAGAAAATGCATCATTCCGGGTGGTGTGTGCACAGGCAGACACACCCACCCTACCTGAAAATGGAGGCAGCCAATTCCTACGTTTGTGCATGCTGAGGGTTCTGTTCAAATGCAGCGTTGGCCCGTATGCAAATGTAGGACAAATCATCGTTACAGCAGCCGTGTAGAAAGGGGCTGGAACAGACAATAATCCCTTAGCTTGCAGTCTGTTATTTGTTGGTACAGTTAAACTTTTGGCACTCGCATTTTGGCTGCCGGGTAAGAAGTATCTCTGTGGATTCTCCTCTGTAGTTGAACTACAAAGAAGCTGGTTTGAACAAAACCTGGGTTTCCAGAGATGGTAGTTATTTAATGCGCTTACTGGGTCAAATGTGTGCACACAAACCTTAAAACTAGATTGTCTCACAAAACAAATTGCAGGACAGCTTGCCTTTGGCTATCACCCCACCAATCTTTACACTTGAACTTGCTTTTCAATTTAGTACAAGGCAATAGTAGATGTTTCCCGTATTCAGCAGTTCTTCACCGAAGACATTTTTAAACCACATGCTTTATCCTAATGCAAAGAGAATTAAGCAGTTAATTCTAGCGTTTGTTTCATAGTTGGTTGAATAGCCTGTGTTCTGCATGCCTGCTGATTTAGTCAGCTAAATGCACTTTTAAAAAAAAAAAAAAACCTTCACTTCTCTTTCAGGCTATTTTTTAAAAGGGACACTATGAAATATAGGACGACCTTTCCAAACTGAACTCCTGTAGGACACTTTTCCGTGTTACAGCGGAGCATTACATGGAGATACGTGCCAGCTTATTCACAGAAAGATCAAAACACCGGGCCCAGCGCTCGTTCCATGAGCTGTGCTGAGAAAGCGCGGCAGCCCAGGCTGGTACGTCTGGCAGAGGCAGTCGTGCATTATGCCGTGCGGAAAGCTGTCCTGCATCAGCGCCAAAGAACTGGATTAGATGAGCCGACAGGACTTTATTTCTATCTGCAAAAGCAATTTTCTAATCTAGTTTTCTGCTTTAGAATAACATGTTTCATTTCAAAGATGATGCCAACTTGTCTAATCTGAAAAGCTATGGCTCTTAAATACTTACAATGAAGATGCAATTTGCAGAAACACAGCAGGCCTCATTCAAAAATTCAAAGGAAAAAGAAGAACCGCGTTGGTTGCTCTCATTACTGTTTCTCAGACAGAAAACAGGGTGCAGTGGAAGCCAATGACAGTCTGCTATCGCTCTGTCAGGCAGATGTTACACAAGGAGCAGCAAAAAAAACCCGAGTAGCAAGACTAAGTCACAGCAGGCATTAATATTAGTTCATGCGGCACATGACAACCTGTCTGCATCGCAGCTTTTCCTCGGGAGTTTGCAAACACAGCATTGACCAAAAAAGCCATTTCTGTAACGTGGCAAAGCAAACGGCTTATCGTGTTCATATGAAAGGTTGTCTCAAGAGTTTTGTCCATGAGAGGGTTAGGAGCAGAAGCAGAGCTTAAATCCTGTTCCATAAAGAGTCAGTGAATTTTTCAATGGATTTCTCTAAATACCAGCTTTCACCCCTCCTCTTTGGTAACTAGGAAAGTAATTCTTTTTTCGCTGTCATTTCTCCTGTGCTTGCTTCTGCAGCTGTTAATACCATAAGCATATTGGATCTGCTTTCTAACCTGCCAGATCTCTTTGAGAAGAGCCATTAAATATGCTCACAACAACCGTACTTTTTAAAGCCAATGTAAAAGACATGCATATACGCAGAAAAAAAAAAAAGCCTCGGTTTTCCCTGAATCTTAATAAAAAGGAGCCCTTAGGAGAATCAACAGATAGGCAGAAGTGGCCAAAAAAGAGAAATTGTACTGAATATGCAGGCTTTAATTACATACAGAAATCTGTCAGTTGGAAGATCACTGAAAAAAACAAAAATCCCACCACTCCTCTGCAGTCGTTTATTCACATTATATATAAAGCATTTTGGAAATTTTTCAAGTCTGTTTTGAAGACTGTTGCAGGAATCTCACTAACCTGGTTTTGGAAAAGCAAGCAAGCACAATCAGAAGTGTAACAGAAGAACCCCCCTCACCCAGGCTGCAGCCTCCTGGGGCCAGGGCGGCCTCAGGCAGGGCTTTCGCACATCACTGTCATATAAAAATAATGAAGTAGTACCCGAGAAGCACATGGTGGGAGTTGAGGTCATGGAAGTACAGAGGAATCTGCTTGTGGAGTCCAGCGTCCTGCTCCTGTCCAGGGCATCAGCACCAAGGTATGTGTGTGCTTGGAAAGCTTTACGTTTCTTGAAATGACAGTTTTAAACAAAAAAACCCTCTTGATCACGATTCTGTGTCCATCTGCAGGAAGGAAGTGAAGTGCTTTCATGCCTATCTGTAACGAGCCTCAAGTTTATATTTCAAAAGGAGTTTTGCTCTGAAAAACAACCTCTTGTGAGGGTCTCACCCCAGGGTGATTTACTGAGAGATGTGTGCTGGGTTTTTGTTCTTCCCATGACCTTTCCCCAAATGCAGCCTGGAATTGGATACTAAAGTCTGACTTCTTGTATATGCTTCTTGTCTATGTGAAGAAAAATGAAAACTCTGAAAACCCTGATTACAACCAGAGCACAAACCCCATAGCTGTAGTTTCCATAGAGATGCGTAACTAGCCCTGTGGCTACAAATCTACATTTCATTGGTAATAAACTATGGGAATCTAGAACACGAGCTACCTCTTTCAAAAACCCGGCAAATAGCAAATAGCTCTACAGCAAAAAACAATTTCCCCCCCTGTTGTGGTTTAACCCGGCAGGCAGCCAAACACCACACGTCCACTCGCTCACTCCCCCTCCCCCCTCCCCTCCCGCAGTGGGATGGGGGAGAGAATAGGAAAAAAAAAAAAAGTAAAATTCGTAGATTGAGATAAAGACAGTTTAATAGAACAGAAAAGGAAGGGAAAATAAGAATAATAATAACAATAATAATAGAATATACAAAATGAGTGATGCACAATGCAATTGCTCACCACCCGCTGACCAATGCCCGAACAGCGATCGCTACTTCCTGGACCATGCCTCCTATTTATATGCTGAGCATGACGTCATATGGTATGGAATACCCCATTGGTCAATTGGGTCAGCTGTCCTGGCTGTGTCCCCTCCCTTCTTGTGCCCCTGGCAGAGCATGGGAAGCTGAAAAGTCCTTGACCAGGGTAAGCACCACTTAGCAACAACTAAAACATCAGTGTGTTATCAACATTCTTCTCATACTAAATCAAAACACAGCACTAGGAAGAAATTTAACTCTATCCCAGCCGAAACCAGGACACCCCCCCAGCCAGAAAAAAACCCACCAAAACCAAATAGCCCATTTGCCTCTAAAAGCAGTTTAATTCCAAATAGTTTCTAACTTCAGTATTGATCCTAGTAAAAAAATAGCACTTCTACCTAGTCCTTTCTCTGAGCAGACCGACGTACATCCATTTGAGCTTAATTAGCCAGTGAGATTTTCTTACTCCTGGAACTTCTCGGTTGAGACATCTACAAAATAATGTTCTTTCCACTTGGCTCTAACTGCCCAGGTGATGAACACAACTTTGATTTTCCCTTCAGCGCATTTGCGCCATGATTTACATTGTGGCTTTGTTTTCAGATCCAATTTTTATTCAATTCCTCCAGCCAGTGAGAAAGCATTCTTAATTGTTCAATAGGGACAGCACAATAGAGGTGTTTGAAAACCAAGGACAGGAACAACGTGGCTGAGACTTCGGCTTTGCCGTGCTGCAGGGTTTGATGTGTCGCCCACTGAAGTCTGTGGGAGTCTTTTCATTAACTTCAATGTGACTTAAAACGGCCTGGTAGCACGTGGTGCCTCACACCACTCGAGTGTCCAGGATTAATTCGTTTTGTTAAGTTCTGCTAAGAAAAGCTGTTTGAGGTGCCCAAGCCTTAGATACTCAAAGAGCTTTCAGATCTTGCTGCAGACCTCTGCCGTGTGCGCGTCCAGCACATAAGGCCATTAAAAAGGATAAAAGGTAAGAAGTAATCTTTGGCTTCAGTGACTCCAGCCACCCGGGGGGAGCTGCAAGGCAACCGGCTTCGCTTTGGGCTAACGCCTGAAGGCAGCACAATATTTACATGGGAGCAGGTCTCATTTAAACCCTCATCTCTTTCTCCTTGACGCTCCCTTACAGAGATATATAGGGGATGTACAGCCAAGACGTGCAGAGAGCGTTAGGTTTCGCACCCCCAATCTTATTTCTCTTTCTGCACAAATGCACGTCTTCCAGATTTTGTCAGTCACCCGTTTTGGTGACCTACGCCTTGTCTTGTGCTTGTAGGTCACACGTAGCTGGGGTGAAGACATGGAGCTCCCAAGCACCACACAAGTTTCCACACAATTTCATTCCTGATGCCATCTGCTCCCATATCAAACATTGTGTCTTTTAACAGCCAAGCTAGAAAATTCATGCAGGGAAGTCCTTCATTTATCCCTCCCAAATACGAAGCAAGTGTTTCAATAAAATGGGTTCGTTATTTCCCGCTTTCGGGAGCTTAACAAATAGTGATCAAAGAAAGGCATGGAAGAGCAGACAAACAGCTAAAAGCCCGTATACTTCGGGGAGCGGAAGAAACCGGCAGTTAACAGCAAACTTCCAAGCAAGCGGCAAAGGCTGTGGTCAAGCCTTTCCGTAGGCACTGATGATTTTGAATTAACCCACACCCCACCCCACGGGCTGGGTTTGGAGCTAGTAAGAATGAATACTGAATAGCCGCTCTTTGGGAATCAGACCTCCTTCATTTAAAAGCAGGTCTACTTGGAGCCCTCCAAGAAATTAACTGCTTTTAAAAAAAAAAAAAACGAAATAAATCCGTGCCAGCAGTAGGACAGCTGTGCTCAGCACCCACCTTTAGGTGCTGACTTTTCTTGAGCTGCCGCTTTCCACATTTTCTAGTGGTTCACTACACGGTTCACTACAAACTTTGAATTACTCCAGAGATTCACATAAATGTCACTGTCCTTACCAACATCTCTCCAGAGACCCGACCCAAGTGCATGAAGCTCAATGGGAATCTTTCCTCCAACGCTGGTGTACTTTGGGTCCATCCCATTCCACCCTCTCTTTGCTTTCTCCAGACTGGTCCCATCAGCAACGGAGACTCCCTTTGCCCCTCTCCATGTAGCATCATTGCTCGTGTCTTTCAAAGACAGAAAAATGCCTCACCTTAAGGAGTATATTTAGGGACAGGCCTTGACAAGAACAAATAGGCTCGTTACACAAGCCTTGGGCAAGCCACCGGTGCGGTGCCTCAGATTCCCTGCTTGTACCTCTGAGATGGCACTCTCCCACTCTTCAGAAACCATCAGAGATGGGCAACAAGGAGAAGCCTAATCTCACCTAACCTCTGGTGTCTTCTTGCCTCCCTCTTATCAAGGACCCCTATCATATACTGCCCTCGAAGTGCTTTTTGACTGCGGGCAGAGTCCAGTGCAGGAACTGCTGATGGAAAGCTGCTGCCCTGAGCTTACGCAGGAATTCAGAGGTCGGCAGCATCACTGTCCCCGGCAATCCATAAGGTAAGAGAACACAGCTAAAGCCCAATTATCTCCAGCTATTTACTCAAAGCTGCCTTAAAGTGGGAATCAGAGCAGTGTCAACTAGTGACGGTTAAGGGCAGCACTGATGAAGTAGGATGGGCTCCTACCAACGCTCATCAGCCACTACTCACCAGCTGACGGGCTCAGCCCAGCTCTTCATCATCACAGGAACAGTTTGCGATACGGCCAAGCCCTCAAGCCTCCCGTTTCCAAAGAAAGTAGAAATGCAGAACTTTTATAATTGAGTTTATAAATTTATACGCAGCAATGGAATAGCTAACGCTTGGGCTGGAGGTATAACAAGAGGTTTTGCTGAAATTCCCCCTGAAAATTTAAAAACAAAACCAGGAAGATGAGTGCTTGCTTATGAGGCAAGCTGTAGGCCTTGCCTCATGATGAGATGTGCAGCTGAAGCAATTACTAACTTTAGTTTTTTAAAGGAGCAATAGCACTTTGACTAGGAGGTCTTCCTCCAGGAACGAGCTAGTAAATGAAAGCATTAAGTTAATAAGGGCTTGAGTGCTTCATATCATTACAGAGACAGCCTGCAGCATCGCACTTCACCAACTTGGTGTTTTTTTTTATTATTATTATTATTATTGTCAAAACAGCTTGAAGAAAACCCGCTTTGGCTCCACTCAGCATTAAATGCAGCCTAGACAAATGGCTGCTTTCCTCCATTAAGCAACATTTTAAAAAGGCAAAAAAGTAATAATAAAATTCCATTGATGAAGAATTACTTCTAATAAATAAAAAGAAACAAATGCCATTGGCCTCAGGTGCTTTCATGCCAGCTATCCGAGCTGCCACCAAACCAGATGAACATTATGTGCTGCAATAGCCGGGAGCAGCAGCACGGAGACACTCCCGTTTCAGCTACAGCGGGAAACATCTCGAGACACGGCTCCTGATGGTTGAGCCACAGCGGGAGCAGACGGTGGGCAGCGGGCGCAGCCAGTGGTTCCTGACAGCCTGGCATCCCCCGTCCACCCCGCAGCCCCGTGCTGAGCACCGTTAAACCCCTTTTATCCTGCCCTTGTCTCAAACCACAGATGGGCAAACCTGCTTTGGGCCAGGTCCGGGACGTAGACCTGCATCGTCCAGAGCAAAGCTGGAGCCTCCACCCAGGATCAAGGTGGTCATGCACTGCCTGAGTGAAGGTCCTTCATGGAGGCTGTGGCCAGGCTGCCCCAGACCCACCAAGACAGCAGTGTTTACCCTCACTCCCTGCCAGCGCAGCATGCCCAGGAGGCCAGCAAACTCCAACAGCTTCCACATCTCAACCCGGGGCAGATTTTCACAAAAGAAGGTGACTCCTCCAGGGGATACTTGGCCAGCAGAGCTCTTCCTTCTATTGGAGGCTTCTTATAAATTATCCTCACCCTTTTTGCCTCCCAACCCACCTCCCCCAGGCGTGTTCCCAACTCAAAACACCTGAAACTTATTCTAAACTCTGAATGTGATCAGCTGAATGTAACCAGGGAGAGCTTCAGGCCTTCGCCCCCTTCTGCACGTCCGCTTCCAGGGGGCTCCGCCGGCAGAAGTGGGGAAGTCATATTGCATGCGAGGTTACCGCAATATCACAAACTCAAGCTGGTTATTTCTTTCTCTTTTATTTTAAAAGCTACAATATTCAGGTAGCTCAAGGAAAAACAACCTTTGGATTTTGTCTGCTCATAAATCCATCACAACAGCTTGGGGGAAAACAGTAAATAAGATATTGGAAGAAGAGCACAAGAGGCCAAAAGAAGAGTATCTGCCTCTGGATGTGCTATTTGCAACTGAAGCCAGGTACCGGGCTGTGATATTAGTACGTGGTATTGATTTGTTCTTAATCCAGAGAAATGCCCCTGAAATGAACTCTGCTGTGCCCTTAATGATTTCATATCGAAGGATGTTAGGTGCCTTGCTCGTAACAGAGTAACAGCAATTCCAAAAATAGCAAGCCTCATAATAAAATGTTATTGAGGAGCCTGAATTTCAATATAAAAGGGACTCTGCTGTACTCAAGGGCTTACAAGATACAAATGCATACTTTAAAAAGTTGTATTGAAGTCACGTTGGCGCCTGAGTTACAGAGGCAATGTGAGATGCTGCTCCAGGGAGCAGCTGAGCCCCAGGTCCCCAGGAAACTTTTAGGCAGATGTGATACAGGCTGGATTTAATCCCACCAGATGACTGGGGCCGGATGCCTAGAAAGCGCTGAGATGCTTTTGAGAGCTGCCTGCGAAGGAGGGAGAGTGCAGCCGCGGTGCTCCGCAGCAACAAACAGGGACAGCACATGAACAGACGCCACGTGCCTGGTCCTGGCTCTGCGGCTCACCCCCAGCCTCGGGCAGGAGCCTCCTGGAGGGCCACCAGCAAGCTGCCACTGCAACTGGGGCACGGGGGCTTGCGAGAGAGGGCAGCCACCGCCCGCTTACCGGTGGGAAGAGGCCAGCATCCCCACCAAGCTCAGGGCCACCGCAAAGAGCTCAGAGTTGGGGGCACCAGGTCTAAGGTTGACCTCACTTGCAGGTGGTTCCTCAGCCTTAGCTTCATCAGTGCAGCAAACAGCAGCCCCGCATTAAGCCTGCCAACCAGGCTCCCCGACCTCTATCAGCTCGGACCTCGGCCTGCAGGCTGGCCCCATTGGCAGGACCCCAGCGGATGGGAGGATGGTGGTTGCCCATCTCCCACCACGTGCTGAGGCAGCAGGGAGCAACGGCTGATGTACAACCTGGTGTTGAGATGCGCAGTTGGCAGTGGGTGTGAGTTACGGGGTGTATGCATGTATAAAATCAACACACCAGCACCTGTGGTGAGGAAGAAGGTATCTTCCCAGCTTCAGGAGGTCGGGTGACCTCTCCAAAGCAAGGGGTGGATGATCTCAGGGGGCTTGGCTCAAAACAGAGAGATGTCTGTCTGCACCTAACTACACACCTGGCCTTGGGGAGGTCTTGGGGCTTAGAAGAGGACAGAGATATGGAGCGTGCCACCCAGCTTTATACCCAACTGTGCCAAAGGGCACTACCAGGACCCATCTGCACCTTAAGCCTTGCTCACACTCCTGCTACTTGGATACCACCTATTTCTGCTGGCTTATTCCTGCCCATAATTTTGGGCCGCTGAAGCCCAGGATGCAGAGCAAGTGGTCCCCAAGGCATCCCAGCAGTGACAGGAGGGAAACAGAGGGAGGGGACAGCTCTGCTCCCCTTCAGGAGGAGACCCCACTCTCGCCCCAGCATGGCCACCCCCTTTGCAGCCCACTTTTTCCATTTGCCCTTTTCCAATCCACTTTCCCCAGACCTGTTTGAGGCAGCATCCCTCACCGTGTGAGAGCAGATAGAGACGAGGTCTCCTCTCTCCAGGAGACATCAGAGATTTTCGCTTCGTCGAATGTGGTGGGAAGAATGAGTCTCATAAGTAGGCAAATGCTCAACAGCAAGTTCAAGCTGGCTGCAGAAGAGGTCAGCTGCAAAAAGTCATCACAGAGATGGGCACAGCTCTGTGAAACGGCTGAAGCAAAAAGCATCTCCGTATTTCCTCCCCCTCCGTTTCTGTGTCACTTGCCTCGCAGGAGCGGTTTACTCTGGCCCTGGGACCATCTCTTGCTCCCTTCACTCTGGTGTCAGGGACGTCCAGATGGGCACTTACCTGCGTGACAGTGGGGCTGGGTTTGCTCTAGGAAATAAAAACTGGAGCAAGCCACAGCTGAGAGGACGTGACATTTGTTTTCTTCACGGCAGGGTTTATTTAACCCTTGCTCCCAGCACGCAGGATGCATCCCCCATCCCTGGCTGGTCCCGCAGCTCCTGGGAAGGGAAGAGCTCTTTGCAGAGCTGCTGGAGCTAAAGCCAGTGGTGTGGCCATCCCAGTGCTGCTCCTTAGCCTCTGCGTGGCAGAGGGTAAGTGCTCAGGCCACCTGCAGTGTTGCAGCCCCCAAAACCTAAATCCCCCCCCAAAAGGGGCTCTGGCAGCTGCTACTTTCCCCCCGGGCAGGGCCAGGGATGCTGCGACGGTTGGGATGTGCCAGGCAGGGCCAGACAGGCATCTCGGCAGGGCAGGGCGGCGGGGAGGAGGCTGCTCTGCCCTCGGCCGGTGGTGGTGGCACGTGAGGGACACGTCGCTGGCTTTCTGCTATCGCTTCTGCAGTGCGGGATGGGCTACAACGAGAACGAAACACAGCAGCTTCATTTCTCTCATCCCTTTCCTTCAGCACGCAGCCCTGCACCCGGCCCTCGGTCTGGACTGCTCTCGGGCCGAAGCATCTCCTCCGCCCGCAGCTCAGCTGCCGGGCTCGGCCCCAACACCTCCATTTCAGCTGGTGCCGGAGCCCCTCTCCGGGGCTGGAGGTGCCGAGGGGAAGACCCAGCCCTGCAAAGAGCCGCCTGGGAGCCCCGTCAGGCCTTCAAATAACCCTCGTGCACCAACTGGCTTCATTGAGAGCAACTGGGGGCATCTCCTGCCACCTCCAGTGGGGCTGGGGACAGGATTAATCAGCTGTGGGAAACAAGGGGTGAACATTTGCCTCCAACAAGCCCGAAAAGGGAGCTCAGAACTTGGCTCATAGGTTACCCAGGAGAGGGGATGTAGACTGGAAAAAAAGCCATTAGCTCAATTATGCCTAATTAAGGGCATAATTGCCTTAATTATAGCCCGTTGTTTCCGACCCCGTGCCCAGGAGGTGCCGGAAGCGCCCGAGGGGGCTGTGGCTCCCTGCCTCCTCCCTCCGGGACCCTTTCCTGGGGAAAAGTGGCATTAAAAACTGGGCCAGAAAAGTGAAGCTGTTCCCCTGAGCTGGCTCTAAGCAGGTGAAGCGGGAACTGCCCCCCCCTCCGAGACCCTAAACGCCGTCTCGGCTCTAGCCTAGCTCCTGCTTCTAGTTAACAGGCTGCCAGCACGTGGTCCCCGCGGGAGACAACAAGCATCCTTGGACCCTGACTCCGGGAAGGACTCTGAATCCTAACGCAGTGAAACAAGAGCATCTCTCCAGCGGTGCGTGGAGAGCAGAAGTTATTTGCATTCACGTTCCAGAAACCTCTGCCTGCAAGAGCAGAATCGAGTTTGCTGAAAGCTGCAGGCTATGCAAAACTAGAAAAAATTGGTGATGCTAAACCAGAGGCTGCGGTTTGACACCGATTTGCGTTTCCCATTGTTGGTTTCAGAAGAGGAGTGCCACCGCAGTTCAGCAGTTTCGTAGGGTCATAACTCCTTTGGAGCAATATTTTTATTGTTACTTAGATTATAGGCAGAACTTAAGTGTGCGGCTGCGCGGAGCTTGGCACAGCTTGTACAGACACTAAAAGGAAGTTTTCAATCTAAGGGCACAAGGAAAAGGAAATATGATTAGAGGGGAAACAGAAACACTGACAGGAATTAATTTGTCCGCCGTGCTTGGGAGGCTCTGGCAGCGGGCTCGCAGGAGCAGAGGAGCTCAGCTCCCACTCAGGCAGGTGCAGGATGGACTCCTCCTGCGGTGCTGCGTGCTCCTCTGCTCCCACCCAGCACCAGCACCGACAACATCTGAGTATCTGGTCACTTCGCTAAAGGGGTCATTGAGCTCTGCCAAAAACCCGATGCAAGAGGTGTCCTCAAACCTCCAGGCAAACTGGGGACGCAACACCAAGCTCCCGTATTCCCAGTCAGCACCTGAACCGCATCCCCGGTGACCCACCGCTCTGCTTGTGAAATGCTGCCTCTTCTCGCCCACGTTCGTTTAAATTCACTTCCAGAAGGCAGCGCTGGTTTTTTGGTGAAAAGGGCACCAAGAGCCCACATTTGTTGTGACTCCGATTTTAATAGCCCCATCCAGAGCCATTAACTATGGTAAGTGAACTGTAAAATATGTTCGAATAACATTTGGGTTTGGTTTTTTTTGCTTGAAAAACATATTTAATACATACGCAGCCGCCTTGGCTGCCCTGTGATTTTAGGGCTCCACTCCCTGCTCTGGGGTCGGGATTGTTCAACTTGGAAGTGTGGACAAACCTCAGAAATGTTTTGAGTAATTCTGCCACAGCTGCCAGCTAGAGCCCGAACAACTGAATCATTCATGAGCCCATCCGCGGAGCACGAGGCATTCAGCAAAGGAAAGAGCAGGTCAGCCTTCAGCTGCCTGCTATTAAAAACTTTCATTAAAATCCTGGAAGAGAGCGGTGGGAGAGGGAGAAAGGAGGAAAAGGAAATAAATTATAACATTGATCATGTTTGTGGATCGATGGAGGAGGAGGGATGGAAAACGCAAGGAAGGACAGAATGTGAATTAGCCTGGGATATCTTAGAGAGTTGGGCACGTTTAAGTGGGTCAAGATTTAATTCAGATAAATATAAAATAGTGCCTGACAATGCTCAGCATAGAACGAAGGAATAACATGTAAGAGAGGAGCCGCAAGAGCTGGGTGTGGAGGGACGTGCCTTCAGATGTCATTTTATAGTGATAGTAGCTGTTATTTCGGGCCGGGGGGACTGAGCTGACATCCTCCAGGAGTGGAGGTAGCGGTGGAAGTCCCAACCCCAAAACCTGAGCCTGGTGCCTCACATCTCAGGCCATCATTGCTTAACGCTCCATCCCAGA
The DNA here is from genome assembly GCF_000690835.1 of Fulmarus glacialis. Taxonomy (NCBI): domain Eukaryota; kingdom Metazoa; phylum Chordata; class Aves; order Procellariiformes; family Procellariidae; genus Fulmarus; species Fulmarus glacialis. The sequence goes on from NW_009209847.1 coordinate 17,354, forward strand.
ATGGGCAGCAAGAAATCAAAACAGGTAAAACAACCTGGGAAAACAACTGGTCAGTAAAGACTGCTCGGGAGGGTGAAAAGGTTAAACAGGCAGCTCTCCCAGAAAGGGGAAGCTTTGTCAATACTTATGATATTGGCCAGTCCTGTTCAATACCTTTATCAAC
>NW_009209848.1:0-2322 GCF_000690835.1 Fulmarus glacialis
GTGCTGGTGATTGATGTATGTACAAGCTCAGGTTTATCGAGATAGTCAGGAGACTTAGGGAGACTTAAAAATGCAGTGGAGCTTTTTTCCCATTTCTGTTTTAAAAAAAAAAAAAGGAGGAAGCTTTTATGTGTTAACCTAAGGTTGTATGTTGGAAGATAATGGACTTTGTGAGATGCTTGTGTTCAGAGCAGCAAAGAAGCTGGCAAAATCGAAAAGTGCATCTGATGTTAAGCCAAAAGTGCTTTTTACCTATAATCAATGCTGCTGAGTGAGGAATACCTGTTCTGGGTTATTAGCTGTTACAAATTGGTGAAATTCATATGAAATACTAATTTTCTTAATCTAATTCCTGTCTCGTGTTAGAGTTATATTACGGAGATAAAGCAGAGAGTAGAGATTTCTCAGATTGATAACTGCTTCCAGGCAGGAATGAGAACAAATACCTGCAATGAAAAATGATTATGACAATGACCTTCTGTTTTAGGCCACCTAAATCCACAGAAACTGGATTTATTTTTGCAGTCTGTCACACAGGTAATTCAGAGAGACTCAGCTTCTCTGTTCACATGTGGCCCTAATGCTGTATTTCAGCTCTAATCAAAATAAAAATGTCTGTTCTGAGTCGGTGCCTTTTTCTCAGGTTCTTAGACAGTGTCTGGGGAGGCCCTACTGTACCAAGAAAGAGAGACGAATGGTGGTGCTTGGGGATGTCTAAACTATCTGCTCTTACCTCCCAGGTCTACCTGGGGACACTGACCTGTCTGAACTCTGAAGCCCTGAGGTTGTGTACTTGTGCAGACATCATCACAGACTTAAAAGTTCAGTTTTCTAGTATGCACTTTTTTGGCAGAAATAGAGCTAAAGAAGGCTTCTTTTAAAAACTTGTCCACTTGAGGGAGTTCCGTTTCTTCTCTTCATGAGGTCACCAGCTTGATGGAAGGCATTTTTATTGTGGTTTTTGAAGGCTCCTTACAGTTTTCTGACATCCTTTTGAGTGCAGAATTTAGATGGTATCTGGCTTGAAGGAGAACACGAGGTCTGAGGAGTCAATATCACGACAACAGCCAATTTTTTATAGACCTAGCAGTGTCCAGTAAGCAGAAAAACAACTGTATCAGTCATTCCTGCAATTGAGAATTTTTCTGAAAGGCAACGGATGAGGATCTTTGATTATATTCATGAGCCCAAGAGGGCTCAAGAAGCAGAAAGGTGCCAGGAAAGTCTGATTGCTTTCTGTCCTTTGAGACATATATCAAGAAAATTAATACCAGTTTTCTAATTTTTTATTCTGAATTACAACACCAGCTTCTATAATATTCTAAACTCTTCCCTGAAGAGCTTTTGGGGGAAAAAATGCTTTCAGGCTCATAGATTTAGACAGATTTTTCTTTTCTGAAATGTTTACATTAGAGGGCAATACTTCACAGGCCAGGGAAGGAACTGAAAGCCTCTGTAAATCATGCATTTTAGCTTTCTCTGATTCTAAGAAGCAGCATATATGGGCTCAATACACAAAAATCAAACTGCAAACCAGTTATTTTTACTTGTGAATAGGGATTATGGTAAATGAGTGTTTAGTCAATGCACCTGCAGGTGGTAATGCTATAGCCATCTAGGCATACTTCTGAGCTTTGCCTCATTTTCTTCCAAGGTAGTTATAACCATGGGACTTCTCTTTCTGGAGAGCACCACACACAGAACTAGTATAAAAGAATTTGGTTTGTGACCACTGCTTGCAGCAGATCGAGTGATCTAACATCTGTTCTGTAGCAGCTGGGTTGCTACGTGTCCAGGTTATGATGGTTTGTCAAAACAACTTTGGAAGCAGTTGTTTTAAACGAAAGATCTCTCAGGGAATCTTCAGCTCTTAATTCATAGCCAATTTCTCTGCAAGAGAGTAAAAAGCAGTTAGAATGTTATCGTACACTGCTTTCACATCTAAGATGAGTAGGGGAAAGTTTTATAAGCTTGCTACTCACCTTTAAGAGAAATATGGGAGAAACACAGGCACGGAGTGTTTTATGTGATGTGATGCTGAGGGTCCCTGCAGGTTAGTTGCATATGTACACTCAGAAATGGCTTTGGGCTGTATATATAATATATTTAGGCTTAATTTCATGGTTTGGGGTTATTTTTCAGGTTCCTTTTGCAGAGGCCAGTAAGGACCTGATGACATGAATCCAAGTATTTCCAGGTATGGTGTAGCAGTTGGACATTTGGAGCTCAGCGGAGGCGTTTTCTGCAACGGTACAGTTTGGTCAGCTTGAGCTGCATTTCTGTAGAGAGAAATGTGCACTTCGGTCACAACAACCCCATGCA
>NW_009209849.1:0-493 GCF_000690835.1 Fulmarus glacialis
ATCTGGTGGTGTACCCCTGTTGAGCTGGATGAAGGACAGGACAAGGAATAAAGATTTCGAGCTCGATTCATCACCAGTCGCAGGACGATTCAGGTGAGCAGCCGCGGTGAAGTCATACAAACTTTGTATCTTAATCATGGGGCAGTCGGCATGATTAATCTGACAAGCTTCAGCATGAATTATTTCAATTCTGAAAGAACAAGGCTTCAAAGTCAATCTCATAGAGTTGGTGAAGCTTCTTGTGTGGGTCCGGGATCACTGCCCTTGGTTTCCTTCTGTGGGAACAGCTGGATGTTATGATTTAAAGCAATGGCAGAAAGTGGGGGAGGAATTGCAGGCTAAACAGATTTTGCAATTAGAAATTCCAGAGGGAATATTGATTACCTGGCGAGTTGTGTATACGGCTCTGCAAAAGTTGCGCCCTGCCGAGCAGGCGTTGCAAAATGTGACTGATCCAGCAATATCGGAGGGAGAATCAAAAGATGGGGAAGAT
>NW_009209850.1:0-8085 GCF_000690835.1 Fulmarus glacialis
TAATAATAATAATAATAATAGTAGTAATAAAATTATCTCTGAATGTTTATCTGAAATTTCTATTAATATTCTATAGAATATGTTCAAAGGACATAGAATACATGTCAATTTGGAATAGATTTTGGAAGTTCTTTTCTTTTGCTAACATAAACACTATTACCTAGTCCTATGCATATATGGAAAAACATTTTTACGCATATATTTATATATGTACATATACACAAAAATCAAGGTTTTCAGTTGAAAGTGAACTTGAATTTCTACACTGCTCTATCCAGAAGAGATAATCTCACAGAATTTTGTATCGCAGCATTATGCAGAATGTTTTCTGCCTGCCAACTAGTAATAGAAGTATAGATTAACAATATATAGTCAGTGAAAACACATTTCAGACAATCAAAACCAATTTTTATTTGTGTTTCAGCCCCATTTAGAGCATTCTCTGAAGATTATATCCTGAAATAACCAGAGGTTTTATGTATCTTACATCTTCTGACTTTCTTCAGAGGCGAGGTAAGACATGTAGTTCTACACATATTTGCATAAAGCATTCTGGATTTTTTGGTATGTGATCAAAACCAGGAGCATATTACTGAAAAATATCCTTCAGTTATAAATAAATTCATGCTTCCTGAAAAATTCCTATAGTGATTGCACAAATCATTATCATCACTTAGTATATAACTCTCTCATGCTGAAACATGAAAATTGGATACTAATTTTCCTTTCTGCACTTGCCTCTGGAAGAAAAAAATATTGGAGAACTTTTCGCAATGCATTTCAAAACATGGCTTTGATACATTCATGTATGTTTGCATGCATTTAATATACAGAACTTCTTGGTTTGCTCTTTGGTGTAATGTGGCTTACAGTTGCTAGGGAATAGAAAGCTCAAAACCAAAACTCAAGAACTGCACAGGCTGTTTTGCAAACATGTTATTCAGATTTTAGTTTCTAATTTGTCTGTCTTTAATGATTGACAAAGACTTCTTTCAAATGTGGAATGTACTAGCTCTCATACATACATTCCATTCATTATAGGAAATATGAAAATAAAATGCATACATGTATTTAAATTAAATAGTCAATGCTATTTAACATGCTGATTTGTTTTTCCCCTATTTAGTGGTCAAAGGAGAGGAATATGTTAAATTGTTGTCTTAAGGCATCATACTAAGAGTAATTATTTTGTGTCAACTTGATGAGACTCCATTATAGTGATACTGTTATCAAGTCAAGATAAGGATTAACAGTAAAATCCAAAAACTAACATGTTGGAGAATATCCAAGCAAACAAACCAAGTCTAAGGTTCTACAAAATAAAGACTGAATTCCAGTTGAAATACACACATCTGTATTCAAATATGGCTCTGCCTTTCAGCATGAATCCTTTGTTTACCTTCTGCATAAGGATCATGTAAACTAAAAGTAGTTGCAAAGCTGCGAAACTGCTAATCATTAAGTATGGTCTACTTGCTGCAGGACCTAAAAACAATGATCTATGAGGAAAGGAACTGCGGTTGTTTAGTCTGGAGAAGAGAAGATGGAACATGGACATGATAACAGTAGGTGCAATGATGAAAGAAAGAAACCACTGGCCATGAACCTTTCTGAACAGGATAGGCAGTAGCAGCCAGACTTACGCAAACGAAGATTTTGAATACAACATAACAAGATGTTTCTAAGAGTAAGAATAGTTAAGCACTTTAATATACAGTCCAAGGGAGCTAATAGAATTTCTTTCTCTCAGAAACTTCTAAAAGCAAATTAGGCAAGTGCCAGCTCATCCAGACATCTCAACGATTCCTTGATACAGTTCTATAACACAAATTTTGAGTACTATATAGTTATGTTATGTATTATAAGAGTTTCCTCTTGAGCTCTTTGTCCATAGATATGTGTTGATACCAAATAAGTAGTTTCTAACCATCTGCAACTTTGGTGAATATTACTTGTGGCCAATTCTGGCAAAAGGAGAAATGATTGACTGCCACAAATGTAACACAGTGACACATTGTATTCTGAATTTCTGTTACAATTCCTTTTATCCAATTTTGTTCCATAGATAATGTCTTTCTGGTACAAAATTGTACATGATTTCTATGACTACTAAAGAACATAAGTAAACTGAGGTTTTGTCAGTAGTAGAAGCAGTATTTGTTAAGCTTCGCTGAGATTCTGTTCAAGTTAAACAGACATTGTTGGAACTGACCTTTTTCCCCCTATAAAACTAAATCGTTCAATTAGATTAAAATCAGACTGGTAAATCCTCAAGGTCAAAATATGTATCTGGCATGTGTCTTCAATTCATACAATATTTCAGCCAATGTGTGCTTGTTAGAAGAAAAAAAAAACAAATAACAAACAATCAACAAAAAACCACAGAATCTTTCTTTTCACAGGTGTATTAAACTGAATATCAGTTTCCTTGTTAAATAATGTATGGATGTTCTTTTTTTTTTTTAATCTGTGCACTTGATTTTGTTACCCATAACTGTACTGAAATAAAACGTGAATAATTCATGAAGTGATTAAATTGGCCAGTGCGTAAAACTGTAGTATTTATGTTTAGATATTAAAATGTTTTACTAAAAAAAATTAACTGTAGGTTCCATAGCTCAAGAAATAGCGTGATTTCTCTAACGAAAAAAGCAATTTACTTTACAAAGTATTCAGATATTTCTTCATACATAGCTAGTATTAAACTGTACAGAGCTAGGCTATCATTTGTATTCCACATAAGGGATAACAAAAGGAAAATTGAACCCTTAATAAGGACAATTTCATTAAAAATCAAGTGTGATTATGCTCAGTATTGCACTAGAAATAGGAATGATCAAATATGGTTTTCTTCTGAAACTGATGTCTAATTCAAATTGTAATAGCTTTAAATATAACTCTCTAAGGATACATCTATAAAATATGTTAAAGATAGACACAAGCCAGACTTGAGCACAACTCACTGTAAAGTCATCCTGCTTGAATTACCTTGGATAAGTTCTGGAGCTTGATGGAGATGAAAGCAGCCTCCAGCCTGCATTTCACCTTGTCCACAAACACTGGGCCCAAGACCTTTGGCACATCGGTTAATATTTTATAATAAAGATTGAGGAATAATATGAGGCAGAGGAACTGCCAGGGATTGGATCTGAGGATACCGTGACAAACATCAGGACTGAGAAGTGTGGGTGCATAAGTTGACTGGAAATGACACTATAGGTACACCAGATGCAGATCAGGTGATACTTACCCATACCACATGCTCTTGTGTCCATGCTCTGTCAAGCAACAGAGACATACTGATATGCACTAACCCTAAGCCCACCAAAGTCAAGGAAAAACAAATTGGGCAACCAGAAGAAGATTAGAACCCACTGGCTATCATGAACTTCTGACAACATTTGTGCTACATATTTTCATGAAATTGAATATAACAAAGAACAGGTCGGCCAAAGGCTATACAATGTCTTCGCATTGTAAAACTTGGTGAGTACTGTCAGTCATCTTAAAAAATGGCGCTAGTGGGAAACACAGTCTCTTTGTATTGAAATCCCTATAAATTGTAGTAGAGGTGAAACATTAGATCTCGATAGTGTCGTGGGTTTTGCTCCAAATTTCAAAAACTCTAAGGTAATTCTAGGACTCTACAGTTCACCTTGTTCTCCAAGAAAGGCAATATATGGAAACGTATGGATTCCAGAGAGAAAAGAATTGGCACTAAGTGGAACAAAGGCAGATTTCTGACATGTATGCTCTGAGCTGCAGGGTTGCAGGCCACTCCTCACCTGTTGCCCAGCTCTGGAGTCCTCTTATTTTTTTGCCCAGAGTTTCTATGATTTGGACATATTTCTCAAAGCTTTCTTCAGCTCTTGAGTCGTGTACTAAAATCTAGTACCTAGTTTCTAAGCTTCTTGTTGTTTTATTCCATTCCCAGCAAATCTATTTTTATTAAAATGCAATCTACCTTGCATTTATTGCTAAGTGTTTTTTATTATACGTTGGGAAAAATAAGGAATTTCAGTGCTATCAATGTTTCAGTGTTGATCATAAATCAGTTTTTGATTTCTTCTTAAATGTTAAATGTCTCACATTAAGTGTACAAGAAGTTCATCTAAGAATATAAAAGCACGCCTACAAGCAAATGTACTATTTTGAATATATGATATGACTATTTAAATAGTTATCATAAAAACCCATAGTATACATGCTATGTCTTGAGCAGGCAGTAGAATACTTTTGATCCTTATATGTGAGGAGAATTGTGAGAATGCCTCAGTCATAAAAACTAATACAGTAAAATAACATTTAGGTACTTAATATGTAGTGTAAGCTTGCACTTAAGAAATGGCAAATCTTCTAATAAGTCATTATATGTATATGAATAAATGCACAACCCATTAATTTTCATTTTGGGGACAAAGAGACATCATCTAGATTTTCAGCACATCACTAAAATTCAGAGATCCTTGCCTACTGGTACCATGCTCGTAACTAATATGATTGGGTTTTTTTGTACCTTCTGTGCTCTTAAAATAACCACTTGTGGTGGGTTGATCTTAGCCAGATGCCAGGCAGCCAGAAAAATTGAGACCCAGTGATGGAACAGCTGATTTCAGCGGCATCCTTTGAAGCAATTACAGAGGTGATCTGGGACATGGGAAAGGAGGCAGGGACGAGGGGATGTCAAGAACACCAGGAGAAGAGATAGACAATAAGGAGGTGCTAAACGTCTAAGCATAAGTGTAACCACTGCAAACGTAAATTCAAGAACAAACTTCATCTCTTTGTTACAGAGGTGAGATGGAGACAAGGGGCAACATTCCCCAACAAAGTGTTGCCCAGACACTTACAGACACAAGATTTGTTAGAACAAGCAAATTTATTGGTATATTTACATAGGGTAAACCCCTCCTGCGCCTCCTGGCAGGAGGAGCATCACAACTGTGAGCAGGTGCAGAGGCTGCGCAGGAAGCAGAGGCCTGGTTCCTGCTCAGCTTGTCACGGGGTAGAGGAGGAAGCACAGCACGTTCTTCTCCAGCAAGCGCTCCACATGGATGCAGGAGTTGATTCCTGGAGTGTGTGGAAGATAACTTCCTGGCACAGTGGGTGAGGGAGCCATCTAGGGAAGATGCCCCACTGGACCTGTTGTTTGTGAGCAGAGAAGGACTTGTGGGCAGTGTGGTGGTTGGAGGCTGTGCTGTCTTGGGCGATCATGAAATGATAGTTTTTGATTCTCGGAGAAGTAAAAAGTGGGGTTAGCAGAACTGTCACCTTGGACTTCTGGAGGGGAGACTTTGGCCTATTTAGGGACATGGTTGCCAGAGTCCCTTGGGAGGCAGTCCTGAAGGGCAGAGGAGTCCAGGAAGGCTGGACATTCTTCAAGAAGGAAATTTTCAAGGCGCAGGAGCAGGCCATCCCCATGTGCAAAAAGACTAGCCAGCAGGGAAGAAGACCAGACTGGCTGAACAGAGAGCTTTGTTTGGAACTCAGGAAAAAAACGTTTATGACCTTTGGAAAAAGGGGCAGGCAATTCAGGAGGACTACAAATATGTTGTGAGGTTATACAGGGAGAAAATGAGAAGGGCCAAAGCCCAACTAGAATTTAATTTGGCTAGTGCTGTAAAAGACAATAAAAAATGTTTCTGTAAATACATTAACAACCCAAGGAACGCTAAGGAGAATCTCCATTCTTTATTGGATGCAGGGGGAAACATAGTGACAAAGGATGAGGAAAAGGCTGAGGTACTTAATGCAAGTCCTGCTTGACTAACCTGATCTTCTATGACAAGATGACCCACTTAGTAGATAAGGGAGAGGCTGTGATTATTGTTTATCTGGACTTTAGTAATGCCTTAGACACCGTTTCCCATAGCATTCTCCTGGAGAAAGTGCTCATGGCTTTTGCAGTACTCTTTGCTGAGTAAAAAACTGGCTGGATGGCTAGGCACAAAGACTTGTGGTGAATCGAGTTAAATTCAGTTCGTGACTGGTCACAAGCGGTGTTCCCCAGGGCTCAGTTTTGGGGCCGGTCTTGTTTAATATCTTTATCAATGATCTGGATACCAGTTATCAGGACTCTTCTGTGTCGCTGGCTGGCAGTGGCATGGTCTTGGCTGGAAGAAGAGCAAAAAAGACCACCGTGCTCTAAGCTGTCCTGAAAAAGCCCGATTGTCTTCTAGGTGCCCCAGGTGACTCCGTGTCTGTGCTTCTTCCCTGGCCATCTCAGGGCACCAACAAGGTTGGTTTTCCATTGAAAGTGGCTCTCAAAGGACTTTGCCAGCCTTAGCTTCAACTTCCCAAAGCATCCCAGATGTAGGCTTTCCTAGGTTTCTAATTTCCAATGGGAATTTGGCAGTTGCTTTCTGACCTCCAAGGCAATTCCAGCATGTACATGTCTACGTCCCAGGAGAAAATGAGGCTGAGGCAACAATGTGGCAGTAGTACTTTTCCATAGCTTTAGCCCTTCTCTTTCAGTGTAAATGCTATTTATGAAGGTGAAAATGGCCAAAGATCCTAAGGAGCTGTGAAGGATGCATATGGTGGCATAGGATGACCAGAGGCTACTTGAAGCATACAGTCCCATCAGAGAGCGGGGGAAATCGAGCTCTGACAGACCTGTAGGGTGTTTCACAACCTGCACAGCCATGGGAGGGAAATGTGTGTGCCTATAGACAGCCCTTTTTTCCCACAGAGCTGCAGCCCTCAGCAGCAAGAAGGGCTTGAGGAGGGGAAGCGGGGCAGTGGGAGCACCAGGTAGCAAAGGAGGAGGAGACTTTCCCCTCCCAGCGGTGCCTGGCAGGGCCCTGGCAGGTGGGTGAGCTCACACGCTGCCTCCGAGGGAGAAGCGCTGCCAGCTGCCGGGATGTGCCAGTGCTGGCCTCTCCCACCCAGCTTTTCCCCCTGACGGAGGAGCAAGGGCAGGCAGGAACTTGAGTTACAGAGTGGGTGAAAACAGAGCCCCCCGAACCCGATTCTCCATGAAACACTCGCCTGATTCATCAGCAGCTGAGTGTGGAAGCATCTCAGAGGGGCCCACGTTCCCCAACAGAGCCTTGCCCAGATATACAGGGACAGAGTGTTTGTTCAAAAAAGCTAATTTATTGGCATCTTTGTGGTCGCTTTCATGATGGAAACAGAAGTCTCTGCTGCAAGCCTCCTTGCAGCCGCATCTTCCGCTGGACCCTGCTTTTGCTGAATGCCTGGAAGCCAGTTGGACCGTGATCCTTACTGCATGCAGATCCATTTCTATTGAAGAGTGTAAACTATGCAGGAAACAACTCCTAGCTACCTTATCTATGTCTACCAAGACTATCCTACAGTCCTACATATCCATGGGTACTCTTGATGGTATTTCTCAGCAGGAGCTTGCAGGAATAGGAGGGGGTAGCAGCATCCCTTGGCAGTGGTGCGACTGAGGAAATAACACCCAGGCTGCCCACTGCACGAGCTGCAACCAGCAGGCGGGTTCCTCACATCAAGGCAGGGGCAGCTGCCAAGATTGCGCAGGAAGTAGGAGCCCTGACTTCTCTTCAGCTCATCCTCAAGGTGTAGGAGGAATCAAAGCTGCTCCATGCATGCCAGCTCCATGCAGATGCAGGAGTGCCTCACCGGCATCTTCCCCATGCTGCCCAGCTCCAGTAGAAGAATTGCCTGATGGGTGGTCTCAGGGGCATGAGCAGGCAGTTGATGATGCTTGTGGGTACTCACGTCTTTGTAGGCAATGCCTGCTCCCATGGCTGGATTCACCCCATCAGAAAGTTGTTCTTCAGAAGGGCTTGGCAAACACAGAGAAGGTCTCCATCATCCCCTCCATCATCTTCTGCATGTCCTGCAACTAGCACTCGAGACGCTTATCTGAAGACCTGACTTGATCCGGCATGTCATTGCAGTCTGCTTTGCCCTGCCATTCATGCTCTTCCCCCTCCCTCTCCTCCTCCGTACTGCTGGAGCTTCCCTGCTGGCTGCCGCTGTCAGAGTCAGTGCTCCCCTGCCTGGGCAGCCAGTAGAGCCCAAAGAGCATGAGCAGGGCTTCGGCAAAGGCCCACAACCACCAGTTCTGGCAGGCAGCAAGGAGCACACCTTCCT
>NW_009209850.1:8170-8474 GCF_000690835.1 Fulmarus glacialis
CTTGTGTGGCGAGGTCTGTCCGGTCACCCACCCTCAGCATGTACTGCATGATGCTCAGCATGGTCAGGACATGGGTGATGCCCACAGCCATGGCATGGAGGAGAAGGCATAGAAGGGGCTCAGTGGGGCTGGGTGGGAGGGAGATGGCGGCTGGGGCAACGGGGGCAGGTAGCGCAGGGGCCCAGGGACAGGTGGGAAAGGGGGCGAGGGAGCTTGGAGGCATCAAGAGGAAGGTTGGCGAGCACTGCAGCGGCAGGGGCACATCCCTGCAGCCCCCCGGGCACTTGCCGTGGCTGGCAGCCCC
>NW_009209850.1:8484-10073 GCF_000690835.1 Fulmarus glacialis
CTCAGCCCTGAGGGTGGCACCTGCCCTGCCCAAGGTGCTCCCCGCAGCAGCTGCACCCTCACCCCAGCCTTAGAATCTCTCCTGGGGCCGATGCTTCTGCCCCGGCCCTCATCCAGCTGAGCCTTCCCCCTGCCTGCCCCACTCACCGCTGGCCTGAGCCATACCACAGCGGCAGCGCTGCCGGCTGGTGCCCCTGGTGACACCCCGCTGTGACTTGTCCTCTGTGCTGTCATGGGTGCCAGAGCTCCACGGCGACACCCCTCCTGGATGGCCACGACCATTGTCCCTGCAACGTGCAAAGTGCAAACCCCCCAGCAGGATAGAACTCCCAGGGCTCTGAAACCTCCCCAGAAAGAGCAGCAGGGGCAGCACAAGGGCATCCATGGCTTTCAAAGGGAGCTCCACGACTGAGCCCCGGGGTCGGCCTCCTGGCTCCCTCCGTGGCACCAGCAGGAGCAGCAGCAGCAGCAGCGAGGAGCCTTTGGGGAGAAGTTATTTCTCACGCTTTCATACATGTGCACGTAGCACACACACTCACACTTCTGCTACTCCAACCTATGTTGGAGAATTAGACACCTTCTTTGTACCCAGGGACTTTTGACTGCCAAGCCTGACATGAAAGCAGAAATCCATTTATCAGAAGAGTTACGGAGGCATATCTATTAGTGGTCATATTACTACTGTCTCCAATGAGGAAGAAAAGTAATGGGAATAAAAAAAAAATTAGATCTTTTCCCCAGGGCAGCAACTTCCCTTCTTTTAAACATTGTTTATGCAGGGATAAACCAGCATTAAATGAATAAATAATTAATTAAAGAAATGTTTATTTCTTTTAACAGGGTAAGGGTTTCTCAGTTCTTCCTTCATTTAGAGAAAAAGTCTCCCAATGATGGAGGTGTACAGGGGGGTTCCTGGAGCCAGGGAAACCCCAGGAAGAGAGCCCTGCCAGGAGCCAGCAGCTCTCGCGAGAGAGGCTTAAGCAGCTTGGGCATTGCCAGGAGCAACCACGGGAGATTTAAACGGCCCTAGGGAGTGCTAGCGACCAATAGCACTGTGACCAAGGAATGCAAACAGTGATCGAGAGGGCACAGCAGTTCGCACAGAAGGGTACATGAGAAGGGCCGTGCACCCTGCTTGTAGGCCCACACCCCAGGGAAGTGCTCTAGGTTTCTGCCAGGATGGTGGGCTTTCGTCTCAGAGTTAAAACCAGTGTTTCTACAGAGAAAGCCCCTGAGATGTCTGACGCTTCCACCCAGATGGAACTGGTAAGGAAGGAAACTTCAGTACAGATGGTAGGTTGTAACGAGTCCCCAGACCCTTCTCCTGGAGAAAAGGTAAGTGCCTGCAAAAGATGTGCACAGGTTGATGACCTGTTGCGTCAGGTGGCTGAGTTGCAGTTAAAAGGCTGCGCAGTATTAGAGGAGCCGAGATAGATAAGTGGTTTCAGAACCATGCTCCTGTGGCTGACACCACACAGAATGAGGCACCTTGGATCCTGGTGACCCACAAAAGCAGGACTCTGCTTCACTTCCCACCCTCCAGCATTACAACCAAAAACAGATAGAATCAAAGAATCATAGAATCATTAA
>NW_009209851.1:0-12105 GCF_000690835.1 Fulmarus glacialis
TTTTATATATGTATATATATATAAAGAATTCCACTCCCAGCGATGGAATCTACAATGAAGCAAACAAACAAAAACTTGCAACACTGAAATATCTGAAGCAAGCCTTTTTTCTGAGGAAATATTATTGAGGTGCTGAACAACATTTGATCACTTGCAACCCTTTCAACTGACGTTCTATTATTCACATGTCTCTTTCATTATGCAACAGATGGTGAGTCCTGTCGCTGATTTTTTTTCTTCAGATTCACAAAACTTCAATGGATTGTAATATGACCCTAAAAATGAGTAGAAAAAGAAAATGCTTGTTAAGGTTTTATCTTTGATAATAATCCATTGACAGAGAATAACGGCTGACCTCCTATAAACCAAAAAAAGGACACATTTGCCTTATTTTATGAAGAGCATTTGTCTAAAACATTTGACTGAGCTGCAGAATGTGGCCTTCAGCTGAAATGAAAGATGGTCCTTCTGTTGCTACACAAAGCCATATTTGCTGCTGCAAAGTGCAAAAGGATAGGCTGACAAATTGATAGTATGTCAGGAGCGGAACAAACTTGTATTCGTCTTCACAAACATCTGCATATTTGTGAAGATTCTGAGCGCGAAATATTTCATTTAGAGGCTTCATTTGGCAAATTTAAGATAGCCATCATGCTGAGGTCTAAACATTGTTAGAAATGTCTTTAAATGCAATCCTTCTGTCTGCTTGCTGGTCACTTATTAATAGACAGTTCACAGTGCTAAAAGATGGGGGGGGAGTCTTAGAGCAATTAAAAGCTATGCTCCATATGCTTTTGATGTTTTTTTTATCTCATCCTAGACTAACTAGATCCTGAATTATTATGCCATGAGTTATTAGATCAGTTAGTTTGCAACAGTAAGTAAAATAATAATAACGCTTGTATGTTATCCCTCCTACCGATAGATTTTTAAAGTTGTTTTCAAACATAGGGCTCAGTCTGGCAAACATTTGCATATCTGATTAACTTCAAGCACACAAACATTCATCCTGCAGCTGGGCAAGTGGGTCTTCACCTAGCCATGTCGTGAGATGCGCTGCTGAAACGTGACCGACTTTGGGGTGAAAACCACCACGAGATAGTTTTGGGGCCAGCTGGGAGTCATCCGTGCCTTCTAACTTCTAGGAACTTAACCTCGGTCCTTGAATTAGAGTCTAGGCTCTCTCTGCAACCAGGAGAGCAAGGTATAAACCTTTGATAGGATATTCAGAGTGCTTCAGTTAAGTACCAACTTTTCTTCTTTAGCTCTAGAGGAAACCTGAACTGCTAAACTAAGTATACTTGGAGTAATACTAGTATTTAGATTCAGCCTGTAGAAAAATTATAATTAAGATTTGAGAATTTGGATAGTTATTTTGTTGAATATTGACATTAATATTATTAATAATACAGAATATTTTATCTGTAAATGATTTCTTCTTTTGCACCTCATTTTCTATGATGATAAGAGTTGCAGGAGGAGTTCAATAACTGTTAAAGTTTAGGTTCTTGTCCTGTGAAAAAGATGCATACACATACTCAGATTGAGCTGTTTGTTTGTCTTTTAAATCAAATCCCTGGATGGATCAAGCCAAGATATGAATGCTTTTTTTTTAACTATATATGCTTGCTTTAAGGCATAAGCTAATTGATATCACAATATCATACTTTTGTAGTAAAGAAAAGTTGATAGAACGGATACTCTGCTGCTATAAGCCAGCATAAAGCTTTTCCATTTTAACCAGCTAAGAATCTCATTGAATACACGTATTTTTGGCAGGACTGACTCTTTAGACACTATTATAAGTTGGTCTTTCACATTTTTGCAGAAAGTCTTTCAGGCTCTGCCTCTTTGAGTTAGGCAAGCACGAAGGAATCGACATGAGTCTAACTAAACAAAAAAATCAGCCCCAGTGCCTGCTTCTTGCCAAGAACAGTGCCCCAGAACTAGAGCACTGCTGTGTTTACTGGCCCTTTCATAACACTGTCAGTATCGAAGAGTTGGTAAATAGAGAACTCATCCAGGAGGCTGTCAAATTCTTCTGCACTGCTGCACACCCCAAGATGATATGCTAACTCCTCTACCATTTTGCCGGTAAGCCCGAGTTTAGAGACTGGGTCAAGAACGAATGACACTTTTCCAGTAGGCTGTCCTTCAGGGGAAATGATTTTATCTTCTTTTTTTTTTTTTTCAGTACTGACATGAAAAGGGAGCTATTTGATGCTTTGAATAGAGAACAGCTATGCACTTATTAAGTACCCCTAGGTTTCTTCATATCATCACCTCCAACCCATTGCTAATTTTCAATCACACTTTAATATTTCTGATTCATACATCCTAAGCAGTTTGCAAACATTCTTGAACCAAGCCAATACTATTTGTATTACAGTAGCCTTCTAGAAAGCTTGAAAAACAAAACAGTCGTTGCCCTAATGAGCTTTGAGTCCAAAGAGCAGACAGAGAGTGGGCAGTGGCACAGGAGACTGAGCGATTTGCCAGGGGCGTGCTAGAAATCAGTCGTGGGATGAAGAATAGACCCTGAGTCTCTGTTGTCGTAGACGGACACTTGCTCCCCAGACCACAGGGCTTCCTTAGCAGCTGGTGCTCCTTGTTTTGAAGATTGCTGTGGGGCTGCAACTACAATTTCATTTCAAAGATCAAGTACACAAGAGACACGTTTACATTTTCTCCTGTAACTATTGGCAAATTAGATCTGAATGACAAGTCAGGTTTTGTCCTCTCAGTCTCTGGGTTGGTGCTTGTATACAATAAATGGAGAATTTTTGTCATATTACAAGAAAATATTTCATATCTTTTAATACAAGAATGTTAGAATCCTGGTAGGTGTTTTGCTGTGTTCAGGAAGTTATTTATCAGTTGGCAGTTTTGGGGTGTGATGCCTCATGATCAGCACTGTCAACCTGCTGGACAGTTCAACAGATTTTGAAATGGATTGTGTGGCAAAAAGTGCATAAAGCACTGTTTCAGTTTCCTGCTCCAAGTCTGCTCGCTGATTGTCTCATCTTACATGCCAGGGAAAGTAGCGATATACAGCATGAGTGACTGTGAATTGTTTCTACCCATTCTGGGAAAAAAAAAAAAAAGAGGGACAAGTATTGCGGCAGCCCAGGTGAATTTGACATTCCCGCAGATGTGCAATAACATAATCTGCTTCTTTTCCCGAGTTCCTCTACTATGGTAGGCTTTGTTGGCATGATTAGCCTCCTTGGTAGCATCCTCCAGAGGGAATTCTACAGAGATGAAATACAAAAACTGCTTTAAAATGATAAGTCACAAATAGGATCTGCCACAAGGCATTATAAACAAAACTAGACACAAGAGACTCATAAAAAAATTAAAGTATAAAATAACAGAGAAAAATCCAAATCTTCCTGACTACAATCTCATTTGCACACCTGATTTGTTTGCACAGCTTCCAGGATACAACAAGCACAAAGGCAGTAAAAAAAGCAGTCAAATGACCAACACGATGGCCATTGATTCAGGCATTAACTTAGCACAATTTTCATACCCACTAACGTGACGGGTACATGTAGCTCTGCTTTGCAACGTTCTTAATTTTTCCTCATGTGTGTGTTGCTGAAAATTTGGTCTTCACAGCCCTTGCAACAAAAAGGGAGATACTGGGCGGAGAGAGAATAATTGAGGAAAGCATTTTCTTAAGTTTTAAGGATTACAATTGTCTAACTACTACTATCATCTGGATAAAACTAATCAATGTATTGAATACATTACCAATAGCCCTAAGATATGAGCGTGATGTATTTCTCCTGACACACTCATTTCACAATATTGCAAACATAAACTTCTGACCTACAAATGTAAAATATTTCAGCATATATTTCAGTGGACTCTTTTCAGATTTTTTTTTTATCATATTCTTAGTCGTCTTTTTGAATCTTGGAAATTTTTTTATTGTTTTGATCTTGGTCATCTTTTTGCCCTTCCTTAAGCAAACAGTTCTGTTATTATTTCTGTATAACAGCAAATTTAGCATAAGGAGTCCTCTCTTTCCCATCTTCCTCTTCTATAATTCCATCTTCTGAAAACTTCATACTTTTGAGAACAACCCAATCCAAGTTAATACAGGTATTAGCCTAGACAGGCAGAAATCTTTAATATTCCTAAATATTTTTAGGAGTAAATCTTTCAGTTAAATTCTTCACTGTTTTCATTGCTCAGAAAATCTACAATTCCTCACTCCCCTCTTTCTCAACTACAAAATATTTAAAAGTGTATTGCCCGGGTTTTAACCTCATCCTACTTACCACCTACCTCTCTATTTAAGAGGTGTCATTCATTGTATCTCCCGAATTATAGACATTCTGCAGCCTCAGTCTGTACACTTCTACTCTGATGGAAATCATTTGCAACTGAGTGGTGTTTATGCCAAAGGAATGAATCCTGCTGCTTTTCATTTTCATGCCTGCCATTGCCATTTCCTTATTCCTTGAAAAAAATTAACAAGCGGGGTGACTGGAAGTGCAGTGCCTGCCCATGCAATGCCAGCCACGAGCGGCTCGCTTGACTGCAATAAAGCTGGGTGAGATGTGGGATCTTGTTTCTGACATTAGTGGACAAAGTCTGCCCATGGATAGTCCTGACTGGTCCTATTGATCTCACAGTAATGAAAAGCAGGTGGATTGCTAGAAGAAGAGCAGCTGTGAGATGGGTGACATGAGAGAGTGGCAATCCCAAAGGTCTAGCAGGCATTAGAGACTTCAGCTTCATATTCAGTCCATTCAAATGGGAGTGTCATGCTAGGCGTTAAAGCTTATAAGCTTAAGTGTGAGGTAGTTCTTGTTACATTTTAAATTCCAATTCTGGATGCCGAAACTTGGCTAGTCAAATGAATGTCTCAACTGCTGTTCAGCCTTGAATCTTGAATCCCTGTTTCCCCTGTACCTGTGCTAAAGGAAGAAACTAGACTGTACAGAGTGATTAACATCAGGACTGGCCAGGAAACAATAGTTCCACTCTGTGAAAAACTTCAAGATTTTACACGTTTGTAATTTGTTTCTCATCAGTGTGAGAAACCATTAAAAAAATCATAAGGTAGACACAGAAGAGCAAGAACCACTGCAAAAGCGAAAATGGCCCAGTAGTTAAATTTGGGAGGGTCACACTCAGCACTGTCCCCTGATTTAAGCAGATTGGGATCGGAACCTTGGTCTGTTATGTGTTCAATATGCACTCCAATCAGTCAGCTCACTTGTGGTCTCTGGACGGTACTTTTTGTTTGACCTGAAAATTGCTAATTGCAATGAAAATGTCATCAAGATTCAATAGACACATTTCCAACAATTGGTTTTCTTCTAGAGAAACACAACAGTAGTGGACAGTATCGTATATCAAAAATTAAGTTCCTGACATTGCAATTTGGAGAAAGGCTTGTTATGTTGGTAACAAATACCTAAGGGAAGTGTTGTCAATAACATAGTCTGTAAGAGACTTTGAGTCCACTGAGCAAGAACTGCTACATAAGTATAAATTAAAAAATATTACTTGATATGCTTCATAAAATTCTGCATTGGATACATCAGACTAGTTCAGGGACCTATTGTAAAATTTAGGCTTATATAAGGAAATTTGAGATCTTGGTCTCTGATGAGTGTTCCAGAGCAAAGATAAAGTTGCTATCTATTTCTACTGCTTAGCACATTCTTCTTTTGTGTGCATGGAAATTCCAGTTTTAGACCCAAGGGGTGGCATTGATAGTTTCTGTGTGAGCCTGTGTGCATGTGTGATGTGTAAGAATTGCATCATGGTTTCATTACATCATTAAGATTGGATTCTGACCTCGGCGTGGTTATTGGACCATACACCAACCTCCATCTTCTAGTCAGCCAAGTATATTTGGATGTGGTGAACATGTGGTGGCTTGCAGCTACTGACAGGAACTGCCAGGCATTCAGCTGTGGCCAGACAGCTGTATTTCCATCCGTAATTAAATCATCAGATTTTTTTTCCTATTTTTTTGCTGTGTCAGGTTGTTGTATCACGCACAAGTATATTTGGTAAAGCACCTTTCTTCTTATCAGTCAGGTATGACCAAGTTTGTCTTTTGGAATTATTCTGTAAAGATTGAGGCATTGATTTTCATCTTACACGAACCAGAAGCAACAGAAAAATCCTCTCACCTCCTTCCTTAAGGGAAAAGCATTCATTTCTCCATAGGCAGAGAAATAAGTTCATGTAAGATATGTCAATTAGGAATGGACAGCATCATGGAATATTACTTCCAAGATAACCCCAAAAGTAGCAAAATTAATTAGGCCTGTGGTATTAAACAAGTACTAGAACAACTGATAATTTAATCTTAAAACTCTCCTTCAACATATCAGGAAAAAGAGAAGAACAGAAGAATATATTAGTTTGCGAACTGTCGTTTTATTTGAGGTTAACCTGGGCATTTCTTTTGCACGAATTCATCTAAAGATTGTTAAAGATGTGTCTGATTGGATTTACCATATGGGTTTCTGCTTTTCTTTCCCTCTCCCCAAACACACTTATGGTATCATTATGCAAATCATTGCGCTAAGACGGTATATTCAGATGTGTGCTATCAGTCCATGAAATAGCAGGGAAGTGGGAAGGAATATTCTGCAGAAACCTTTGGTCTGCTCTGTGACAGTGTAAACCTCGTAACACAACTTGCAGCGTTGGGCTGTGAAATGCACACACAAGATCACAGCGACCTCATGGTTCCAAACCTGCATCCCATTACAGTTCCCTAAAGTGACCTTTGGAGACTGAAACTAAGAATATCATTTCGGGGCCAAGAAGAAATGGCTTTTTCTTCCTGAGATTCAACTCTCAGGTCCTCCTGAGATGCTCTGCAAGAGGAAGGAAGTGCTTCCACTGCAGTTCTAGAGAGAGCAGCGGCTCAGTGCGCACATTATTAGGTATTCATGGTAGAAATAATAGTTGGGTAGGTCCAACCCAGTACTTTATTCTCAATAGCAAAGAATTAATAGAGGGAGGAACTCCAGCAAAGCAGGAGCGTATCTCAGACATTGTATACATGTGGGCAATGTGCCTCCCTACCTGCCTCCACTTCAGACTTGTTCTTGTCATTTGGCCACCGTAGGTTGGTAGCAGTCACGCAAACAATTTTCATTAATGCAGAATCAGGATCCCCATCCCAGTGATTTCTGGGATGTTTTTGTATCATGCCATGCTGTGGAGGATTGCAATCTGGTTACAGAAAAAAGGAGCATTCCAGTTTATTACTTAGCATTGAGAAAAACAAGTCTAATTGGCTTCTGCTGTGCTTTAATAACTAAAGAACAACAAAGCCATTTAGTCATTCACATCATTTCCTGTTTTTAAAGGATTTTAAATGCAACTCAGTGATTAACATTAAAAAGTAGCTACTATGCAGACATAAGAACTACTTCATTTTTTAATTATATTTTAACAGGTATAGATTCAATGTTCTTGACATTTATAAGAGGTCCTTCATTTCCAGCAAAGTAACATAATGAAATATCCAGTCCTATGATCACCTTCGTGTACATTCCCAGAGTTGCTGTGGCAGACCAGGCATATATTCGTGTTGCCTGTAATATTACACTAGCCCAGTCTATGGAGTGGTAGTCACTGAAATAGAATCAAAGAAAAATGTTTCTACTTTCCCACACATGAAAAAAAAAAACTTTTAATTGATTTGATTTTTTTCTGTTCTGTCTTTGGTGTTCGGTTTTGACTGGAAAATCCACTGTAGACTCAAGAGCTCCTTCCTCAGTGAAAGTTTCCTTTGTTGAACTACATGTTTTTGCAAAAAAAGTTTTTAGGTTGTTTAACTGATATTTTCTGAACCCAAAAAACATACTAACGAAGCTACCTTGTGCTGGTTTAAGTGTCTGATTGACGTTTATAGAAAAACCCCACATTTCTGGCAGGAGGCTGAGCTGGGCCAAGAGGTTGGAGTTACAGTGTTTCAATTCCCTCTTACAAGGACTGGCCAGAGCCAAGTTCAGCCGTCCCCAACCTCCCTACGGTTCAAAGATGACCTGGGTTTGGCCCTGTCTCCTGTTGACCATATTTTGAAAACGCAGAGCTGTTAAAGGAAGGAAAGATGTGCACGGCCCAGGGTGCTCGCAGGCTGTGGGGCGGGTGGGGAGGAGCCCACGGGGCCGCGGGCAGCCCGCAGGCAGGAGCTGCCACTGGGCACTGAGAGGGACCTTGTGGGCAGAGACCAGGAGGCTTCAGAAGAGAGTGAGTAATAAACCCTTGAGGTACACGGATCTGAGCTACCTGTCAATGGACTCCAGACATGTTTCTTGCTGCCTCCTCTCCCTCCATGTCACTCTAGCGTGACCTTAGCAGTGACCATTTGACACAGAGAGAGTGGTCGGCCATTTAGGCGCTGCTTCTGTTAAGAAAAGCCCCACCCCATACGACGTGTGACAGGGGGTGCTACACGTGAGCGTGTCCTCAGGGGCTCAGCTGCAGAGGAATGTGCATCAGCAGCTGGTGAAAGCAAAACAGGTTTATTTTGCAAGTGTCACACAAGCACGGCTTGCGTGGGTTTTTTTGTTCCCATGCACCATAAGTTTCATTTTGGTGTGACTGATGCTAAAATGCAAAGTAAAACCCATTTGAAATTGCTGAGTATCATATTCTGTTCCTTGAACTTGGATATCGGGGAGGGGGAGAAAGAAAACCCTTCCCTTCTGCCATGCTTTGTCAGTTGTTTGATTCAGTTTGTCTGGTATGATACATGCCTGCAGAACCCACCACCGCGAGTCTGCAGACTGCCATAATGCCCACAATAATGTATAAATACATTAAGCAGAAGTCCTGATTTTGTAGGATTGCTGTTATTTTTCATCCTTCTCCGTGACCGACCCCTGCAGATCTGGGCCTCAAAGAGGTATTTCATGACAGAAGGAGCTCACAAATGGTGTAAGACTTGTCGTGGAAAGGTTGGCATCATATTTCTTGTGTATGAAAAGGACAGCAAAAATCACCGAAATGGACTATAATAACTGATTCCATAGAGCTTAAAACTCCCTCAAGGCTGAAACATCTTGGGCTTTTCTGAAAAGAGGCATATATTTCGAAGAGAAGTGGGGGAGGAAATAAAAAAAAAAAAAAGCCTAATCTTCTGCTGATGTGGCCTTGGCAATCGACTGAACTGACAAGGCTGTGTATTTGTAAAACAAGCTGTGCTAAGTATTTTTTCGGCCTCGTGTTTAGAAACACACAGAGGGGGGAAAAAAAGAAAAAGAATAAATATGGAAATCAAATGTAAAAACTTCTTGCACTCACAACCGGCTTCCCGGAGGGAATTCCTGCCTCTGTTCTCTGCTCTTCCTCCACTCAGCAAAACGACTGCCAGTCATTAAGCAGAGCTGTACGGCGCTCGCTGTACAGTAATTGAACACCAATGGGCCCACCCTCATTTGCATCCCCCATCCCTTGATTGGCAGCTGTACATGAAATGCCATATCAGTTGAAAGTATGTTGTGAGCTGGCACTAATGATCCAGTGGCTCCGGGGAAACCTGCCATATTGTAATTCGGCTATCAGGCATGAAAGAAATAATTCTAAGTGCCAGCAATGTGAAGCCGAATAAATGTTTCAGTGCTGCAGGTTGCCAAGGGTGACACTTCTGATTTAGTATAAACGAATGCCCCGTTGCCTTTGGGGTTGGGGGAGTTCGCGTTGTATCTGAGATGTGTGTATAAAACATTAGTATTAGAAAATGGCTTCGGCACGGGATGGGAAACAGAGGCCTGGTCCCAGGCGGCGCAGGAATGTTTACAACTAATGACTGGATGAAAGGATTTTTCTACCTACTGTAATGACAGGCAAAATAGGATTTGCTTTCCCTGAGATGGAGAATAATGGCTATGTTAACTCTGCCTTTCCTTTTTCTTCCTCTCCCTAAATGAAATGCTCTTTTGTAAAGAAAATCACATCTATTTTGTTCAGTGTAGTGGAGGGAGGTGGTGGATTTAACTCCTTGGGAGCGTTGGGGTTTTGGAGGGAGGGAGGCGGTGAGGGGGTTAATGGGTGGCCTCTCCGGCCAACCCCTCATCACCTATCATAAGCCTCGTGCCAGGAAAAGATTTTTCAGTAGCCTTTATACTCTTGTTTAATGTTAAAAACCTGGTGAGAGATGAAAGAAAAGACTCCCGATGCCTTAAAAATGTAATGCAGAGAGTTTTCACTTTAGTATTTCAGCACCTGCATATTAGTATGTCACAAAAGGTGAGACTGGAGGGACAGGTGTCTGCAGACACTTGAAAATGGGAAGACAACACCCATGAAGACGCTGGTGCTCTCCTATTGTGACTGTACACACACAGCTGCAGTAATTGTAAATGTAGCTAATTAATTGCATCTGCACATGGGCTGATGGTGGTTCTGCAGTCACTGCAGATGCAGGTACAAAAACCTGCCAGTAATTTTTTATCTTTTTAAAAACAAAATTCTCTGATGTTTTGGAGAAAAGTGCACGAAGGTGTGTGGATGGTTTGAACCTCTTTTCTTTCCATGTCAATTCACAAATAAGGTAAATTCTTAATTTTGCTATCCACGCCCAGTCTGCCTTGCAAAATGGCAATATCTACAAAACTGGATGACTTTTATTAACCTTGTCTTTAACTTCAGCAGGGTTATCTGAAAACCTGGCTGGCAGAGAAAAAAAGCACAATGATGCAGAAAATGAATCCATTTCTTAAAGTTCAGCTTGGTAATAGTTAAGCTGCTGCTTTACTGAGACCTCAACCTTTTCTGCTGTCTGTGTTATTTCATTGTTTTCATGTATTCTTATTGTGTCCCTTTGTTGTCTCTTGTTTTATACTTTTATAGTAAGTTCTTTTGGAACTGAAGCCACCTCTGTTTTGTACAGCACCTAGCATGGTGGCATCTTTCTCATTGCCTGGTGTTTCAAGGTATTAGATTAACACAGTTGATGATAACGCTGAATAGCAGGTCACACGCGTATGGATAAAACAGAAACTGGACCCACAACAGGGATCCCCAGGCACCATCTGAGGTGCTGCCTGTGAGATGTTGGGTCTTCTCTACTCCCATATGCATCAGTGAAAATTGAAGGCATTCAGTATCACTCAGGATCAGATCCTGACTGTTTTGTTGAGGCTTTTATTGTTGTTGTGGTGCCCCATGATGAGATCCCATCTGTAATTTGTGGTCAGCGGGGATGCAGGAAGAAAAATGACAAATTAGAAGCACAAAATGCTTTAAGATGAATGAACTACCTGAGAAAGAATGTGTGTCAGCCTGCAATTTATGAGGATAAAACATCAGAGCTGACAATCTATTATCAGAGATCAGATGAAGCCTAAAATTTTGGATATAGATTTGAATAGCCCCAAACAGAGGCAGCAGATGGATTGGTAGTCTGATATTCAGGGATTTCGTTTGGCCCCTCTTGAAAAAAAGAAGGATTTCTTTCAAACTGTGGCTCTTGATTTAGTTTCAGATGTCAATCACTTGGCATCTTCAAAACTGTTTGGGAAAAAGTGTTTTGGTTCAGCTGCATCTCAGCATAATAAGCCTTTCAGAAGTGTCTGTTCAGACACTGAATATTATTCCTGATATTTCTGTGCTGTCCTGCGTCATCCGTATCCACACAGATAAGACTGGAGAAGAGCTTTTGGTACACATGAACTTCATACAACCCCAGCACATTGATAGCCAGTGCAGGTTGCCTCCAACATTTTTAAGATAACCTTGGATGTCTTAAAAGCAGGATGGCTGTCCTGGGCCAGACCACAGACCCACCTAGCCTGACACGTTGTCCCTGCCAGCGGCTGGAGGGGGCTGTGAGACCAGTGGTGATGGCCTCCCAGCATGTCACCCAGCCTGCGGTTCAGGGACCGCCTGTGCCACGGGTTGCATCTCTGTTTCGTGGCCCTCCATGGCCATAGCCTTCCCCAGCCACACCTCATCACTTCTTGGGTGCATTTATGCTTTTGGCATCCATGGTGGCAATGAGTCCCGCAGGTTAATCTGATGCCACGTGAAAAGAAAAGTGTTTCCTTCTGCCTGTTGCCAGCCCTCTGACTGTTTCAGCAAGCAGCACGGTGGGACCGACCGGCAGGATTT
>NW_009209851.1:12120-26497 GCF_000690835.1 Fulmarus glacialis
TACTGGCATCTCTCATCATAGCTGCAAAGCCAGAAGGGTTTGCTGGAAAGCACTGTCAGAAACACTTTCTCCTTTCAGTCATAGTCTCACCAGATGCTGTCACTCAGGTGCAATCGGATGGTCAATTCAATGGTAGTTTTTTAAAGGAACGTCCAGTCTTTGGGAAGCAGAAGGAAATACTGTTGCTGTCTTTTATATAGTCTCCTTCATTTAAAAAAAAAAAAATCCCCACACCTGTTCACTTCTCACTAAGAGAGGCTGGTTCTAGGCAGCTTCGATTTATGCCATCCATATTCTAACTCTGCATCCCCTGATGATTAATCCATGACTCAAAGATTTGCAAAATAACCAATATATAAAAGGTGAATTATTGTTTTCTCTTTTAAATATAATGAATGATATATTTGTCTTTGTAACACACCAGCTATGTTCCTGATTTTTGTAACAAGTCTCTTTCCTAATATAAATATCCCCGAAGCGAGCAAGATGATTTCAGTAATTTGAGAACGGAATGTATTCCATGAAAGTTAATAATATGGTGCATCCCAGAAGTAAGACAAATATAAAGACGTACAAACCAGATGATACCATTTTTATTTTTATAGATGAAAATCCTGGGAAAAGCTTCTTTAAATTACCTAAGTGTAAAACCAAATCCTTTGTAATAAAGACAATGATTTATGCCATAATGAAATTTGTCACATAGTTTATTTTGAGTTATTTAAAAGGATTAATCTTGTAGATGCAGTCTGATAGATCCAGAGTGCCTTTCTGCAGGAATTGCATAAGTTTTTTCCAAAAGTGGATCAAAACCACAGTGAAAGCGTGAGCAAAGAGCCAGTCATCTCTCCAGCTGTCTATTTGTGTTTAGCTATCCATGTTTGTAGTTGCAATCACACGCAAGTCATGCAAAGTAGGTGGTCAAATGCATGCGAAAATCTGCTTGGCCAGTATCAGAAGTAATAAATGTGGTAAGGCAGAATAAATATGCAAAATATAGTACTTCAACCTAATAACATGACCACTTGCAAGCTTTAGCATAACACTGAAAATCACTAATGGAGCACTGTGCAGATTTTCATGATACAAGCAGTCAAGAATCATGCATAATGGAACAGTGCAACAGCTAACAGCAGATTCACACAAGATAATTTAAACTTGTTTGTATGGAAATGAAGAACTGATCTTTGAAGTGGTCCTTAATGAGATGCTGCTTGATCCTTTCTGTATCTGGAGAAAGTCTTCCGTTTTCCTCTTGCATCCGGCTCATGTTGCTGGGGTGCAGAAAAAGGACTTGTTTAAATTATGAATGCCAATTTGCATCTACATGGTATTAGGTGAAAATAAGTGCTGCCAGTGACTTCATGTATGCTTGCAAAATTGTTGTTGAAAGTTATATATGTTTATAGTCCACTCCTACACTATATGTTACTCAGCTTAGCATGCCTTATTAGTGTGGCAGAATCTTACCATACCCACAGCCTAATGCAAATGAATCCAAAGAGATTGTAATAAAATTTTAATATGGATTAAAAAGACAAGAAAGGTATTACCATCTCACGTGTATGTTCTACAACAGAACAAGACTAGGAATTTTGTTTTTTTCTTTTTCTTACGGACTTTTT
The DNA here is from genome assembly GCF_000690835.1 of Fulmarus glacialis. Lineage (NCBI taxonomy): Eukaryota > Metazoa > Chordata > Aves > Procellariiformes > Procellariidae > Fulmarus > Fulmarus glacialis. Next base: position 13,746 of record NW_009209851.1, read on the forward strand.
CATTCCCACTTATACGCCTGAGCACTACAACGCGCTGAAAATAGTTCTGCAGTTTATCGTCAAAGCTATAAAATCCACTCTAAAAGGGCTGGAAGGCAGACGCCGTGCTAGTGCATCCTGGAATATCTTAAACTACCACGAAGCTTCTGAGCAAACTCCCCCATACACCGACAGAAAATATTGCTGAGTGATCAGCCTTTTCCAAACCTTAGCTCTAGCTATGAAAGCGTCCATCTGGCAAATGAGGCTTTGTTTGTGCTTTTGAAAGGCAGAGGGAAAACATTCAGTTGTTTTTTTCTATCTGTTTGTTTGTTTGCATAGCTCAGGAGATTAAGGAGGGCTTATTTAAAGTTAATGATTATGTTCTCATGAGGGGAAAACACCTTTCTGTGAGCTGCAGGTTCCCTCATCTATTTTTGTCTTCTGATGGGACATTTCTGCCTTCAAAGCAAGCAACCACAGTAAATATCTTCAGGTGACATTAGGCTCCTAACCTGCTTGCACACTTATTTTTCAGACTTCAAGTTAAAAAGGCAGATAGTTCTTTGTAATGAAACAGGGAGGAGGAACAGAGCTTGTTGTGGTTCATTTGTTGGGGTTCACATAAGGCCACAGCAAACTAGTATGTCTGGGTTAACCGACTCTATAAAGAGCACCATGGAAATCTTCCTGCTTTTAAGAACTGAATGGAACAGTAGGTAGGACTTGCTCAGATGCACAGGAATAGCTCCTGTAAAAGTTTTCTGCTGGTGGGTATACTCCTTAACAAGGGTCACCCTGAGAGGCACCCAGCCTCTCCGACGTGACAGCCAAAGGTTTCTCAGCTCTCTCTTCTGGCCGTGGTTAGGGACTGGCGTGGGGTGAATACAGCTAATATCAATCAACTTAAAAGAGGTGTTTGATGGCTAAACATAGATCTCATTGGAAGAAACTACTAGAAAGAATATTTGGCTTTCAAAGGAAGACATGTTATGAGACCTAGAGCACCTTCGGTTCATGCTGGGCTCAGCAGGAGCTGCTGGGACGCAGCACCCAGCAGGATCCTTTCTCTGTGTTCACTGGGCTTTAGATGAGCCCTTTCCTTCTGTAGGTTTCATTCCTGATCTCTTCACCCAGGTTTGTCATCACCGGTGCTTTCTCATCAGCAAGATGACCTGCCGTTGTGAAGCCTGCTGAGGATTTCTGAAACTCTTTCGTCCCTTCTAAAAGCAATAGGAACCAACCTTTGGTGTCACATCTTTGCTTCACATGGTTGTGTAGTGGGAAGGATACCCTGAGATTAGCTTAGTCCCATTTTCTGAGGTCATGAAAAAAACTTTTTCTAATGATATTTAACTTTTTTTTTTTTTGCTTTAAATGTAGGCGTAAGGAATTTAGTGTTATCATTTTTTCAAGACCAAATTAAAAAAAATCATGCAGAATTATTATTTTTCTTATTATACACATTTTAAGTGTTTAATTATATTGTCTGCACAAACTCAGTCAAAGCAGCAGAAATTGTTAAATCTGTTAAGTTCTGGTTGTTGTTTCTTGTTCCTTCAATCCACCGTTTTCTAACATCGGTAGCACTTTAGAAGGTTATGCTTTTGATGAGCTACTTTTTTGGGAAGTTCTTTTTGGACCTGCCACCTTTGCACCGGGTAAATGCAGAAGAGAAGGACCTCTTCTGTGTGCACCACGTACCAGCCATGCTCAGCAAACACCAAGCAACTGGTGCTGAGCACCCATGGCTGGGGGGTTCAGGGCTCTTCAGCCCTTTGGTGGAAACACCCAGCACCTTCTCAAGCAGTTTAATGAGCTTCCAGATCAGAAATATTAGAGGATTGAGACGAAACTTTAGTTTATTTGTACACACACTCTTTTTTGCTATAAATGTCATGTATGTTTTCTTTGCTTTTACTGAAGCCCATTAGGATCTATTCTGCTTTGCTATGTACAGAATTTACACACACAGCTATTATTATTGCCTAAGGGGATCCTTAGAAGTTTTATAGCATCCATATAGATTTGACAACTTGCTGCATCTGATTAGTTATTGTGTTTACTCAATGCCCTGAGCATTGAATGGATACCCAGGGCAGGCCCAGGCCTCAGAGAGAGATTCGGTGGCAGATTTGGTTTTTGGCTTCTGTCCTGAGCTAAATCACTCCATAGCCACTGCATTCCCCAGCCACTCGTGGTAAGAATGACGGCTGCACAGCCCAGCCTTTCCTGTGCTTCTTCACCAGCAATGCCCCTAGCCCTGTTTTTAAAAGAAATCCACGTCAAAAAGCTTTCCCTTTGTCATATACCTACAGGTAAATTAATGGTGTGTTTAGTAGAAATAATTATCCGTTAATTTTTCTTCTGGATCACTATCTAAGCATGAGGACTAAAAAGAAAATTGAGATGTCTGCTCTCCTATTTTCTCATGTAGGAGACTTTCATGGGTCTGTCTCATTAAGGCTAGTAGGTGTTAATAGTAGGTGTTAATATGTAAATCTGCTCCTAGAAAGGATGAGGAACAGTCTGTATTTCAACATGTTGGCCATGTAATTACAGACTGATTCCATGCTTACATATGTGCCATTTTTAGTGGGACAAATGAGAGATGAGGAGGCTGGTAAGGTCACGCATCTGCTCCAGAGGCGTCAAAGCCCGTTCTGTGGAGAGGGCCAAATCATGGTTTTAATTGTGATCCAGGGACTCGCACTACAGCGTTAAGGTCACGCAGTACCCTTGATCCACAGCGGTCTCCTGCTGAGGACCCTGGGAGGTTTGCATAAAGATCAAGGCTAGAACAAGGCTCTTAAGAAATAAAGGAGTTCCCCATTAATAAAGGCTCCCAGTGCATTTGACATCACTCAGTGGGGAAAAAAAGACATTATATATGGCATGCTTTAGACTACAGCTAGCTTTGCCTTGTTTGCATATGTTCTGGCAGCAACTGGACACATGCAAAGAGAACAACTGCAAGCGCAAGGTTTTCTGGAAAGTCTTCAAAACTCCTTGTGTCAGACTTGTTATATGTAAATCCCCGTGGTTGATGCTCTTGTCATTGTAGTTACTATTTTCTTTATTTTCTTACTGGGAGAAACCTGATTTTTGGACAGTGCTGTTCGTCCATCCTCCAAAATTCCTTCCAAGCTCCTTAAGCTTTCTCCTCTCTACTGAAGCATCCAAAATAATTTTCCATACCTGAAAACAGGACTCGTGTATTCAGTGATTTTTGGAATGGGTTTGAAATAACCTTTTAAATAAAACTTGCACAGAAAGGTCTTAAACAATTGAGTCTGAAAAAATATTGGGGGTCTTCCCTGCATTGTAACCACAAAGCAATGTCCCAAAGAGGGAGATGTAACAAAATCTGTCGGACCGAACAGGCACTGATTGGAGCTTATGTCTGTGTTTGTTAGCTGAGCAGTCGGATCGCTCTTGACACGAAGCCGTGGAGAGCTGATGTTGCATGAACTTTTTGTTTTGTTTCCAACCGAGAGCACGGCTCTGCCCTCCCCGGCGTGTGTGTGTGTGCACGCGTGTGCCCACGAGTGTGTTGCAGAGACGGTCACTAGCTCACTTCTACCAAATTAGCCTGTGAAACAGTTCGGGTAATTTAGGACTTGCACTGCCTGATCATTGGTACAGTTACAACAAATAAAACATTTTAATATGAGCAGTCACTGAATGTTTACTGTATCATATTGCTGGGAGCTGAATGTGTGCCAAATGCTATAACAGAAGGGAGCATATGAACTCCAGAATGATGACACTAATAAGGAAATTACAAAAGGCCCAACAAATGGCATTTGTGTTAAATCAATAATGCTCTGTTTGTTTTTTTTTTATTCTAATCTTTCTTCTAAAAAAAAAAAAATTATCTTTCCAAACAGTTGGCAATTCCCATTCTTGTTCTTCTTCCTGAACATAATTAAAAACATGTTGTGGCGCCTACTTAAGACATCAACTTTCCCAAGCCTGTCTTGTCCACTGCGTTTTAAACAAAGACACTTGTTTTGGCATTGTGCCCTTAATTAATCATTTGAGGCTTTATTGCTGTACAAAAAATTTCTTTGTTTAATGATTCATCACAAGCCCAATTTCTGCAGAACTTAATCAACTACAGAACTAACTTTCTAATCAGCTTAAAGTAAAAGAAAAAAAGGGAACAAGATTGCTGTTGGTATATTGTTTTGGTAAAGAAGCATTCGCTCAAGGCACACTAATATTCTGGGCTATTTATGATTTAAACCTACAGAGATCAGATTGGTCAGTTAACTTGGGATTTCAGGACAAGGAAACCTGTTACTTATTGAAAAGCATGATCCTTGAAGTCCTCACCAGCATCACTGGTTGCCACTTTCTGTGCAGAGCAACAGAGACTGAATGGCACTGGGCAGGCTTCTTGTGAACAGGGTCTTCAGACTTTGAAAATAAATTTGCAACATAAAGTTGAGTATGATAGGAAAGCAATGATGAACATGGTTGGTTTTACGAAGTTCAGAAACTATTTTTCACCGTGTTTGCTTTTTTCCTGTCTCTTTTTTTCTCTTTTTTTTTTTTTTTATTTTTTCTTTTATAACGTAACATTCTTCCATTTTACTTTCACTTTAAATCTCCTATGGGGACTATCAAACTTCTGTTCTAGCGGTAGATTTTTACAGTAAATGAGTTTCCCATAGGACAATATAGGAGAGTATTAATTTTTCTGGGGTTGTTTTGTTCTTCCATTTGATTTGGAATAAAAAGTTCAAGAATCAGGAGTTCAAGTCCCTAAATGACACAAAAGAACAGTTGTGCTTAGTGACCATAAGCAGGACCCCTAGCCCTTGGAGCACTAGAAGCTATGCAAGCACATTGCAGGATACACTCCCTGCTCCGATACAGATTACACAGATTGTGAGATGATAGTCTTTGGCTCGTTGTGCAATTCATCACATACAGCTGAGGTGCAAGTTAAATGACTGACATCTGACAGACACAGATATGATAGCTCAATTATTCCAGACACAGGAGCAAAAGCTCCTCTGAATTTTACTTGAAGTTGTCAGAATTGCACCAAAGTACCCCCAAGACCATCTTTTTTTCAAAATTAAGTTTTTATTTGTAATAATATAAAAATTCCCAATTCTCTAAGCAACTGTACACAGCTTGCACTGTGTCAAAACATGCCTACATTGAGTAAATATATTATTACACTATGTTAATGTGTGTTATGTAATGGTCATCTATATTAATGTATTCTTCATGTAAAATACTAGCATTCATTTACTTGAGTTTATAAATTATGCTGCTATCTACATTTGGATTTTTACTGCAGGATTTCCTTTTTCAGGTCAGATAAGAAAGTACTTGATTTAATACACAATGCCACACTCCCTGCATTGCAATGAGTTGTGCCAGTCCTTATTACCCCCCTCGGATGAGTTTTTGCGTTGGGCTTAAAACAGCAAAGGAGGTTTCTGTGCTTATCGCCACTTCTACGTCCAGAAGGTGTTAACATCATAAATAATCTCTGCAGAGTCCCTGGCACAGGCTGCCAAAGCAAAACAACAAAACAGCAAGACCCTTCGCTTTGTGATCATCTCTTGAAGTCTAAAAGACCCAAGCCCCAGCAGTTCACCCGTGGCACCCATGGGAGCACTGCTCACACCAAGAGAACTGAACCTTTCTCCCGTTAGCATCAACTGTGACGAGAGAACATTTCAAAGCTAAATACTGTTTGTTTGCATTTCTTGATTTTGATGGTGGTACAAAGTGGCATAAGGCAGGCATGTGTGGTGTGCAGGGTTACCAGCTCAGCTTCACAGCCAAAAGAGTTTGCAGAGCAAACCCTACCAGAGCTCATCTTTGACCCAGCAGCAGCAGCACAGGGTCTGAGCCCTGCCGTAAACGAGCTCTTGCAATCCTTACTGTGCCAAAGTCTCATTCACCTTTGCAACGTTTCCTTAGGTTTTGGCTAAGTACAATGAACAGCCAAAACTTTATTAATACCCACCCTGTGCTGAATCCTCGCAGCGCTGGTGCCAGCCAGCAGCGGCTCAGTGTGACGGCAGCTCGCGGAGGCGAGGCGGCACGGCAATTGTCTATTGTCTCTCCTCCCAGGAAGCCTACTTAAAAGCATAGGACATGTCCTCTGGCCTGATCACCAGGGTTACTTTTCTTTGCTACTTGGCAGCTGCAAAAACAAAACCCAGCTGTAAAAAATAAGCGTCTCTTCTCTATTTGGCAAGGTCTCTTTGGAGTTGGAGAGAGTGTGTGTGCGTGCGCATGTGTGTCTAGGCAGGACGAAAGCAGACTTGATTAGCAGTTTAGTCTGAACATGTGTTTGCCACCAATTATATTCTTATATATTCACAAGTGCTGAATGCCTGGTTAAAGTTAAGGTATAAAGTGCGTGTGTCTGCGATTGTGTTTAATAGACTGCTGAAAATCAGGCTGTTGTTCTCCAACCCCAAAGTAAGGCACACTAGCATGGTACTGCCGTGGCTTTCAGCTAAGCAACACCCTCTGAGCATACAGCAGGAGCAGAGCTCAGGAGCCGCTGGTTGCTAGTGATGTGCTCTGGTCACTTGGCAATGCCCAGCTTTCCATAATGCATCTAAAACAATTCTGTGTGCAAAAGTCACTTTTTGTAATTGCAAGGAGAGGAACTCAGCCACAAAGTGATGGATTCTGATTTTTTCTTCCCATTAGGATGATTTAGAATTGTACAATAAGCATCACTGCATGGCTGATAGATAATGCATGTTATTAATTTGGCACATATTAATGTGCTATTTATGTAATAATTCATACACTTTGCAGAGCTTTATATTCAGAGAGCGACCGTAGAAATAGCAGACATTCAGATCTGCTCCTGCCATTTCATTTTTTCCTGAGCAAAAGAGTAGTAGCTCAATGAATTCCTGAATCACACAGAATGATGTTCTCTCTACAATCAGCCAGTCAGTTGGCCCCTGGTAGTATGGGAACAGCTAATAATTAAATCCTAACTCTTTAAAGCTAAACAAATGAGGACAAGTGATATAATTAAAGTAGAGAGGTGCCTGACTTATCATCCTCCTTAGAACTTGCAAAGTGGCCTGCATAGGTCTCTCTTTTTGTGCTAGAGTTTTTAATTTTAGCGACTTAGTCCCCTTAAGAAGGGCATCTACTCCTTTGTTTATCAGGGCCCAAATACATTCTCCACCTGATGGAAATATCTGGTAACGAGCCAGAAGGAGCCACAGTATTAACTTTTGGAAGAAGCATTAGGGGTTGAGGACTTGCAAATCTGGACCTTATTATGAAAATCCAGCATGTAAAGAGAGAGAAGAGTGGGAATCCTACAGGGAAGAAGTTGGGAAATTGAAGTAGGTAAGAAAAAAAAATTGGCATTCATCTGAGAGTAAATCTACAGACAGAAGAGTGACCACTTAGGTGGAGTTCATTTGGGAAACAAATAGCTGAACTTTAGTTTCCACCTCCAGGAGTGTTTGTGTAACTTACTCTGCATTGGTACTCAGAAGATCAGTGATGGCTAGATCCAGTAGATTATTCAGAAGAAGCCCTACCCCCAAGGATAGCAATGTAAAATGTCTCTCAAATGATAAATGAAAGCTGTCTGTAATTAGCTGGTATTTGAGCTCCTTCTTGCCCTCCTACATGCACTGCTTACCCCAGATTTCAGTACGTGTGCTTTGTGCAGTCTCTCTACTACGCCCGTGTTGATATGAAGTAGAAAAGGTTGTTGCTAAGTGACATGACAACTGCAAAGTGCTTTTCAATTTCTTTTTCTGTTTTCTACTCCCACCTTCCACATACATCCTGTATAGAGAGTTTGCTGCTGGGAACATCCCTGTCTAGCAGCAAACACTGTGTGACAAAGCTCCAGGTCACATTTCTCACAGAAGTGGCAGAGAAGCTACTATTGCTGCCCCAATGCTGCTTTCTGCTGGAAACTTGGGAGTGACCAAAGATCCTTCCCATTTTCCTTTGCTCATGTGTAAATCTGGGTGATTCAGTGGCCAGTCTGAAATGGGTTTGGTGGCACCTTCCCCAGTCACGTATAACAGTTGCTGCACTCTTCGTACACAGCAAAGCAAAGCGATCAGCCCAAATGGGCTACAGCACAGCCAGGCTCTAATCTCTGTAACTCAGCCCTGCAAATGAAACCTAGGACAAAGTTTTGACATGCTTTATCTGTGCTGTGGCTAACAGTCATGGGCTGTAGTGCACCAGGTTCTGCTGTAGTGGAAGATTTCTATTTACAATACCCTGCTGGTAGTCTAAGTCTCTATTGCTGAAGCCCTCCTCAAGTTATTTCATCTATTGGCTCCATGTAGGGAAGTAGTTGAATCAAAAAAAAACAAACTTCAAACAACTAGATTCTTTGAACTTTACCTCTTGCAACAATCTTTATACTACTTACATCTCCCTGCATTGAGTTTCGTTGGCCAAACCATATCCTTTTGTTTTGTGCCAATACAGTGACTCTAACGCTTGATGGGCCCCATCAGGACCTACCACAGTGAACCACAGCTTACCATAGCAAACCACAATAAAATGATAACAGTAAATAGCATTACAAATCTTGTGCATCTGTCTGTCCTGGGTCCTTCTCTATTCCTTACGTAGGTTAATCCACGACTTCTTGCCATGCTGAATTTGTGAGTGAAAGATTGGCATTATGCCTGTGCTGTCTGTTCTTTACCACATGAAAAAGGTCATAAAAGGATAGTCAGTTAAAAAATCCTGGTACTGAAGAGAGTCTTTGCACTGAAATAAATTCCAAGTAAGATTTTTTTTTTTTTTTCAGCTTGGGAGGAGGGGAGCTGCTAGAAAAAAATGTGAGCTCAACTATTAGCTTTCCACTTGTAAAACTTCATATATCACTAAATATATTGCCCGTAGAGGACAGAAGCTGTTAAGACGGAAAAGAATTTTGAAGATGGATGAATGGCAAAGACAAATGAAGATTTTTATTTTAGCAGAAGTTTCCAAGTGCTGTCTCTGGGTTGGGAGGGTACTGTTAATAAAGTACACTTGACATATAACTGTTCAAGTTCCTGAGAAACAGCTTTGCTTTAAAGTTTGGTAGAGGATCAAAAAGAGTGAATTCTCTGTTTTTCTCTATAAAAAAAGAAAAAGAAAGCCCTGAAAAAGGATAGGCTTTTTTGGGAAACGGCATCTATGCCTTTTGTCTTTTCTTCTCTTTGTGGTCCAGAGACAGTGCGTTGACTGACTTCTTCAGAAAGGAGATCAGTGAAATTGTCAGTTGATTACTTCTCCTTGATTAGCATTTATAAGAGCCCTGTGATACATTATTTGCATTCCTATTTAGCCGTGATTTTTGTGGGGCAGCAATGATTAAACTTGTCACAGGGCCTGATTGACAGGGTCAGATCTTCACTTTCTACTCTTTTGAAATTAAAAACAAATGTGTCAGCTCCCTTCATGGGCCGCAGCGCTGTGAAGCTTGCTTGCCTTGTCATCGCAGATAGGTCAGGAATGTTTTAATTTTAGGGATGGATTCTGCTTGTCAAGCAGAGTGTGATGGCGTGTAGTTCTGGAGATGAGATGTGAAGGGTGTAAAACAAAGAATGGAAAGAACAAAGACAAAGACACTCACATTATTAGACAGATTTAATTAGTCTGAATGGATATTATGCTAGATGAAGCAGTGAGCTGTGAAATTAACCCTTGATTACGGATTGGCGGATCATGCTCATAAAGAGAATCAAACCTTGGTGAATGGGAAAGAGGTGCCGTCCTACCCTCACAGCCTTCATCCCCACGACCCCTTCCCAAGTCCAAAAAGGGGTGAAAATCTTTGAAGGAAAAGCTGTTGTTGGTGGCATTTGGGAAGTTAGGGCAGTCTCTCTCTTTTTTCAAATGTCTCGAGCTAGCCTGTCCAAAGAGCTGAAACCAGGCAGGTTACACGGAGGCAGATTTTTGCATGAAGGATGGCGAGTAATGACCCCCACCCAGTGCAGTCCATACCCTGCGGGCGAAGGGGTGCACGGGCAGCACAGAGCCCAAGTCCCCTCTAAAGATGTATTCCCACCTCATTGCTGCCTCCCTCCCCACCACTACCAAGTAGGTTGGATATTTCTGCTTGAAAACGTATTTTGTTATGATAAGCTGTGAGTTAATACGATATTACTCACCCATAAGTGAGGGTTTAGGCTTCAGAAAAGTCGGTCTCTACAGCCTCTAATATGCAAGTGCCATAATGTCCCAAATACTGAGACAGTGTAGGAGATTAGGGTAATGACAATTGAGGGGGTGCTGTGTTTTGCTGCATCCGAAGCTGTACAGAAGAGGCACTTCAGCCTCTTGTGTGCTTCTCATCAACATTCCCCAAAGCACCGTATCAAGAACTACTCCTAATTAACACTACTGCAAGGGAAGAAAACAAATAGAAAATACAGTGTTACGCTCTTGTTAGTTCCTTGTCATTTCTTCCAAGTTGTTCGACTAATGGAGTAATCAGCCTTTATGTTAAAAAAGAGAAAAAAAAAAAAAAAGCCAAAGGGCATTAGGCACACTAATCTACCAATAGGTGTGAGGCCCCTGCTTCCCTCTGGCACATTTGAAATATTTGGTTTCAGTGCAAATTTGCATGCTGGAGACTGTCAGATTAAAAAGGAGTGAGAGATGAAAAGAAGTTGGGTGAGAGACTGCCTAGAAACGGTGGCTGATAACTTTCCAAACGGCAGTCTTACCTCTCTAGTCATGTTGAGCCTCTATAGGTACCATGCTGCACTGTGTTACTTCTCGTACCATTTTTTAAATATGATATCAAGAATTCTCATTTTTCCTTAATATAGAGTAGCATTTAAGTGGTCTCTGTATGTGGAGTGAAAAGAACCCTTCAATGAAAGACCTACAGAAGATTAATGAAAGTCATTATTGTTATATGATAGCAGAGAGCTACTATCCACAGGGAGAAAGGAATTGCTGCCTGTACATCTCTTCTCCCTTGGTTTCCCCATGTCTTTTCGTACCCTGAAAGTGAAGAGGCAGCGTGAGAAGGTGATGAGGGAATAGGACATGACATGAATCCCATTGCTAAGTCTACTACTGAATTTCTGTTGGTGTTAGAACAAGTCACTTTGCCATTCTCCAGATGAAAACGATTATTTAAGGACAAAAGACTAGTACTTATCATTAAACCTGAAGACACAGACTAGTTCTTAGGCAGAAAAGCCTTGTCATCGAACTGATGTTTATGCGAGCAGTCACACATTAGTGTTACTGCTTTCAGGGGCTTCTCATCAAAGTCTTTATTATTACAAACCTATTGAGCCGTATCCTGAGCTGCTGTGAATCAACATAACTCTCCTGAAATTAATGATGCTACACAGTTTTACATCAGCTGAGAATCCGGCTCTTCCTTTCTAGCTGTTTATGTATTATTCAGCTAAAATGTTCCAGTACAGGCCATACAAAACACTGCTCTATTTCCAGACCCAACATTGGCCCCTTGGGGCAGGACCCTTGATCCCAGTCTTCCCAGTCCCTGGTCTGGAAGGCCAAGTGGGTCATAGAATAATTTAACTAAAGAGTTTTAATTTAATTATTCGATTCAATAGTTTCTTGCAATCTCTGCTGCTTCCAGCGTGAAGCAATGCTTTGGTTGCCTGTTGCAGGGGCGGGCTTTGCTGGCAGCTGTGCCGGCACAGGCGCGTGGGTCGGCCGGGTTACAGCCGGGCTGTGCAGGAGCGCTTGCGTTGGACATACTGACTGGGGAGACTGTTGGCCTGGTGTGTTAAAAGAGAACAAAGCATATGAAACCAGTGGAAAACGCACTTGCTAATAAAAGGGAAATCTCGGTATCTTCTGTCTCTATATTTATCAGAAATGTAGGTGAGTTTTTTGGTTTCTTTGTTTTGCTACTCACCATGGTTCTCTCTCTGGGCATGAGCTTTGTTGCTTGTAAAATCTTAACATGGCTGATTTTATCGTTGTGGTGCTCCTCCTGCTCGCTTTGCAGAGAGAGAGACTTCAACTAGTGCATTCAGCTTGAATACAAAACATCAGCAGATAAAAGGTATCCAAAGGAGAAGTTTGGACAGAACCATTCAGTGCAGAAAATGTTGACTAAATGCTCCAGACAGCCCATAGCATTGCACATGATCCTTCAGTGAGGAACAATAAGCACTTACGTACGGAATACAATGCACATTTGCTTGGATGTTCACTTTTATATCACAGTCCTGCTGTTCATGAGTATAGTGAAGAATTGGTGCTGGGAGCACTGGCCCCATTTTCAGGGGCATTTCTGTCTCATTGATATGCCTCTATAAAGAGAGTAACTCTGTTTAGATCAGGGAGTTAACACTGGTGTAAAACAGGTGTGAGCAGAGCAGACTCACGCTCTTCACCCAAAATGGCAGCTCAAAATCACTGCGGTTCTGCCTACCAGATACAGCGTGTATTTTCTAATTATATACCAAAGATCCTCGCTCACCTGAGGTTCAAGTTTGCAGCACCGTTTCTCATCACTCTCTTAATTCAAAGAGCAAGAGCAGTTATGTGCCCCCCACCCTTCCTTTATTTTTCAAACTGAATTGTTTCAGTGGTAGCTTGGTGTGTCAGCTTGTAAGTCTATAAAACAGTTTTCTACCAGCTGGAAATCCAACATGCTACATGAATACATAACAGTGCCTAACCAAGAAGGTTTGTAATTCAGTAATTAGCTGTAATTAATGAACACAAAGTGAAGACTCATTTACAGTTTAAATTATCACATTAGCTCCTGTCACCCTCTATGTACACAAAACAGCAGG
>NW_009209851.1:26514-39874 GCF_000690835.1 Fulmarus glacialis
CTTCAAAGCTAATTTAAAATTTAAGGAATGCCATTACATGAAATAATAGGTAGGAAATGTAATAGAAATTGCTGAGAACAGTTGGCCATCCTTAGAATGAAGGAAAAAAATGCTATCAGTGATGATTCGGAAATGTTGTTTCATCTGTGAACAGATGAAGGATTGAAATCTACGCTCTTTTCTGTGTATTTAAAAAGAAAGCGAGTTTGGTGGTTGCTAAGTCTTTGTGCAGGAAGAGCCATTGTGCATAATTGTAAAAGCAGTTGATACTGATAATGCTGTTGATAGTAACATGATGACAGCATGGAAATGCTCACACCATTATCTTTAATGGGGCTGAGTCGATTGCAACAGCATCGAGCCCCTGTAATATTCACCAATCTTAGTTGTGAAACTTCAGCCTAGCAGGCCTTAAGTAATTGTCACTTTGCAACCTGCCTATAGTTTGTGTGTGTACGTACGTCTATGTAAAACGCTTTCATTGTGCTTTTAAACCCACCATGATGCTTCTCTCTGCAGCTGCCACTGATTTTTTTTTTCCTCAAACAGTTCAATAACAAGAGAATTCCAAACCCATCTGATGCCACTTCTGTAGCTCCCACATATCTGCATTACAGCCCTTATTTTTTTGTTCTTTATTTCTTATTCAGTTGCCTTCTCATTTTAAATAGGCCACTGGAAGCTACACCGTCTAATTTTTCATAGGTGATCGACTGCTGAGTTGTGGGTTTACGTAGACAGAGGGAAGGTAGCGATAAGCCAAGGAGAGAGGATTCTATTAGGGAAATGCAGCAGTAATTAATGAATCCTGCCAGTAATTGGGAAGGTGTAAGCCTCTGTAATATTGTAATGATAGTCATCCGTTCTGTGCATCCCCCATCACTCCGAACGATCCCTCATCGTCTCTGTGATCTCAGACACTTAGCCATGCAAATCTTCCTGACAGGACTCTATGTCTTTGTCTCCCTAATTGGACAGTATAGAGTTGTTTATGGATATTGCAGACATTTAGACCTCAGTTGGAGGTTGTTCAAAAATCGTTAGCAAAGTTGCCTTAACAGCATTGTCAAATATTTATTCCCCTGTTTCAATATCTGTTTTTAACCCAGGCATGGTTTGCGATAGAATTAACGTTTTGGAGATACACCGTCTCATTCCAGGCTCCGTTTGAGATTGTTATTAAGCCATTTTCCTACAGAAAAAGAGAACCACAAAAAAAATCTACTGTAAGTCCTCATTTCTCAAGGATAAAACATGAGATTGTAGGGCAAATGTGCTGCTTTTTAATACCATTTCCATGGGGAAATATTAAGAATGCTGACAAAGGCAGTTCCACTTACAAAAATTACAGGAAGCTTATGGGGCAAAAATTCCAGTTTAGTGTAAGCCAAAATAAATGGAGAATAATCCCATTCACTATACCACTTCAAGTGAGAGCAGATTAAGAGTCTGTATCATATATATTAGAAAAACTATGTCTTTTTCCTTGGTCAAGACTTGGGGGATTTAATTCTTGTATATAATTGTCTATTGGTAGTAGGTGAAAAGTAGGATATAATAAATGCATCTAATGTTGTGCTTTACCAGAACAGATTTTTTGCATTTTGCATTTATTGTATATGGTTTGGGGATTTTCTGAGCACAAGGGAAAGTCTTGCAGAGACCTAGGCCATGAGCACAAGAAGCAAAACTGAGTTTAAGAGAGCACACAGAAGATCAAAGACAACGGCCAGTGTAGCCACAAATACTTGCAATTTGGAGTGTCAGGGAGAGAGATCAGATGGATCAGGCAACTGAATTTACAGTCCCTTGGTCATATGCCATTTTACTCAGACAAGTTGTCCCACAAATCAAGGGGATTATTTGCCTCAGAAAAAGACGATCAGGTCTCTCTTTTTTGTAACTACTAAATTAAGCCCGTAATCCTGCAAACAGTTAACTACATACTTACTTCCATTGCCATCTTGTCTCACAAGACCAGTTATTCTAGCAAAGGTAAACATTAACATATTTTATATTTTTGATAAAAGATCAATATTCAACTGGAATAAAACCAGAAAAAAATGTACGCAAGAATTTGTCTAAAATAATAAGTTGGCAATTTTTTTAACCCAACGCTATTTCCTTTACACAAATATAGGGTGCGAAAACTTTTGTTCATGGGAATGTTTCTAGGAAGAATTTCTGAAAGTATTAATTTGCGCCTGTCTGGCAACTATCTTGAAAGCTGTTTGTAGTTTTGGAAATTATTCAGCCAGGGAGCAGTAGAAATGACACGTTATATAGTTGATTAATATAGTAAATAGCAAATTACTGAAGGGGGAATAATCAAAGCCATAGCTGCAGCAAATATTTACCTTATCTGATTTCTCTCGGGTTATCCCACAGTTTTAGGTACCTCCCACAATCAAACCCAAAAGGTAAAGAAAACAAATTAAAGTAAAACTATTTGTAACACAAGGGAAAGAACAGATTTTTTTTTTTTTCTTTTTGGTGACAAATTTCTGCATATGTGTTATAATTCTTTATTTTAGCAAACTCCCATTTTTTCAGTTAGTAGATCTTTTTATAATAAACTTACTGTTCCCCTAAAGCACTACTGATGTCATCTGTAAACCCATAAGCTTTTCACCCCTCTCCCTAAATTGCTGATGAAAAAGTTGTGAACTACAGCACACAGAAAAAAATCCATCTCTTGAAGGTCAGAGAAGGCAGTGAACTGCCCGAATATATAGCCGAATACATCCACAACGCCTGTCCCATTCAAGCTCACGTTTTGCCATCCCTGAGGTCATTGCAGGGACAAGGGCTGAAGCAAGGATGTCCCACCTCTCGGATGTCCCTCCTACTGAACACGAAGCCCTGTTTCCTACAGCCTTTGGTGGACCCCTGGCCACAGATAACGGGGAACAGCCCAGATTCACCCCAAGCACAGCTGGTTCAGCCCCTCCCTCATCTCCAGGCTGATGCCACCAGCTTTCCGCTCCCGTTGTGCTACCGGTCCGGGGGGGACAGCACTGCAGGACAGGATCAGACTCTCTTCTCCCTGCAGTAGACAAAGCAAATTGGCTCTAGATGTGCCTGCTAGAACCTTCTCCTCCATGAATTGGCATTTAGGTTTTTTTATATACACACATACATACATATATTTAAAATCCCAGCTTTAGAAACTTGTGTTGGTGCAGCAGTCTGTGACACTGAATGCAAGCTGCTGTGCAAAGCAATTGCCAAATGTTTACATAAACACATAAATAAGACAAATAAATTTATTTTCATTATTCATATTTTCTGCTCTTTCTTTTCCTTTTTATTTATGCTTTAAACAACAGTTACTGTAAATATTACGATAAAAGAAATGCCTGCAGTGGACAGAAAGATGATCAAAAAGCCCTGATATAGAGCAATTCATGTTTCTTCTTTACAATCACTAACGAATCTTAACTTGAACCATGTTATGTTCCCATGTGAGTGATAAGCAATGATTTATTATGAAGTGTCACGAAATCGGAATGCCATACAGTGAGACATGAGCTAGTGGAAAATGTGTTCCCTGTTTCCCAGCCTCATTACTCAAAGATGCAGTGTCCCTTTCTCTAAGTCTAATTTACCTGGCTTTTTGAGGCACTCTGATAGCAAAGAAAACAGCACCAGGAGCGAAATACCTGATCCGGGCTGTGCCGTTCACCTACTAGCACCGCTAAACGCATTGCAACGACCTGGGAAAAAGGGCCTGTCTGGAAATTCAAAGCTATTGCTGTATAAAACATTTGCAACCCTAATGATGCTATCCCCAAAAGCAATTGCTTAGGATTACAGCATCCGTTGCCTCATCAGTACTGTCAGTGCATGAAGAGGAAATAAAACAGGCATTGCGGAGGAGACAAACGGAGAAGTTTTCTTTATGCGTTAGAGTTTCTTCTACTCTCTAATGATTCCCTTCTCCCCATGATCCTAATTCAAGTAACTGGCATGTGATATATTTTGTAGATAAATCAGCAGCAGAAAAGCATGTGCAGTTCTGGCACTACAGAATAGGTGATTTATTTGTAGCTCGCACTGAGCGCACTGGTTTGGTTTTTAAGGTGGGAATTTGTGTTTTAAGTACTTCCTCACAAAGAAAGGAGAAACCAGCATACTGTACACTAATTCACGTAAGCAGCCCTCCTCTCCTACTGATTAATGCTTTCTGCAAAAAGTAACCCAGGCAGGCACAGTCTTAGATTTTAAGCTTTTTTCAGGATGTCTCTTTAAAGGCCCTAGTCCTCAAAGCACTGGAGCTCACACTGATGGAAATAGGTGCATATGCCTAAAGATCAAGATTTGAGTGTGTTTCCACTCTGCAGCAGAAAAGAGACATGGAAGCGCGAGCCTTCCCAAGGAGGTACGGCTTGGATGGTCTGGGCACATCGTGGAGCAATCAGAAACACGTGCTGACACCTGGAATGATGAACCATATTTTTCTGGAAAGGCAAAGCCTCTACCCATTAAAAAACCCAAACCTTTTTATCCAAAACCATAGATTTAATCACACCAGATTTGTTAAAAATTTACCAGCGGTAGCAGTTTCTGTTTCAAAACATGATCCCATTCTACCACAACAAAATGTGATAAAAGACCAAAAAGTTAAACTGAACAGAATAAACTCGAGAACAAATTTATGTCCTGCAAATTCTTTCACATAAAAAACCAAAAATCTTATATCTAGGCATGTTACAACTAGATCAGACTGTCTTAAGGCAATAGTAGCTGTTGTTTTTCTTGCAGAAAATGTGGAAATCATCAGAAGAAAATTAACCAGAACTCATCCTTGTCTGAAAGGCTGAGAGACTCACAAATTTCAAAAATCTTTTTTCTATAGAAATGCTTTATACAGAATCTTTGTGAAGTACAATCCAGAGAGGAGTAGTCTCACAGCACTGACAATGTCTGCTGTTCCAGAGGAGTCGGTGTGTGATGTACCATCCTGAAATATTGTCAGCAAGCCTGGAAATATGAAGGCACTTTCATAGCAAGGCAGGGATGAAAGGAAAGAGTTTTGGGTTTGCTTTTTTGTTTTGCTTTGTTTCTTAATCCTAATAAAATGTACCAGCGTGCTCTTAACTTCTCCCCTCCCATTTTGTGCAGCAGAGAAAGGGAACATATTTCTCCTGCAGAAGAGTTACGGAGTTCAGGAGAGAGGGAAGAAGTACAAATTCCTTCCTGGAGGTGTTCGCTTTAGCCAGTGACAAGTTTTGTGTAATATCAAAATAGCTCTGAATGCAGAGATAGGATCAGCATCTCCCTGCTCTCGAGTGTCCTTTACTTTCTCGCAGTGAATCTAGACATTTTAATGGCATAGCTCAATAGGTGGGGCTGGGAGAAAACCACTCACCATAGCCTCTAGTTTGATGATTAAGAAATTCTCTTCAGAATTGAAAAAATGTGGGGTTTAGTTTAACCAGGAATAACATCCCAAGAGAAACAAGGAGGCAGCTGAGGAATTATGCAGCAGTTGAGTAAACACTTGCAGATGACAAATTGGCCTTTTTAAGCACCTAAATTAATTGGGGAAATCTAGCTTTAAGTGACCCGCCAGTACATCCTGACATCCATCCATGTAAGCCTGGGACTTACTGCCAGTGTCCAGACGGTTGAACCATAATTGCTTTGTCTTATCTGCTCTAAATTCACTTTTTTCAAGGTGTGTTACAAAAGCTATTTCTCTCTGGGATCTATACAGGTGGCATTTTAAAATGTAGCAAGCACCCAAGCCTACAGAACCTGCTTGTCACAGAAAATGACACAGTTTGCATGTGACCTGTAATGACAGTTGCTAGTTGAAAAGAAACCAGAAATTCAGCTATATCTTCCACACTTTGGTTGCAGCTGCCATCAACTAAATCTCTCTCCAAGGGCAGATGGTGCCCTGTACAATGAACAATTTTAATCTTTAGCAAATAGAGAAACTTTGCCAAAAAAATCCACTTTTTTTTTCTCCAAGAATAGGCTGTCAATAACATGTGCTCTCAAATACATTGTGATTTGATGACTATACTTTATTTATAGGAAAAACCAAAAATTAAATGTTCTCTCTCATTTTTTTTTTCTTTACAAGCCTGTGATCCTTCCAGATACCCCTATACCGGGCTTTGTCTGTGTGCAGAAGCGATGCAGAGGGACCAGTTAAGTGTCAGGATACTTCTTTGTGCCTGTTAGATATCACGTGTGCTCTTCTTTGTCACTGAGCATGTGTGTATCCTATGTCACCTTGAGGCCCAAGCTGAGATCAGGGGTGAAATCTTGGCCTTTCTCAACACACGTGGCAGAAATCCCACTCTCCACCAGCCCAGGATTTCATCACGTCTCTGTGAACACACGGGGGGCTGCAGCCCCCAATTTTTCATCTGACTCCATCTATCAGCAAAACAGCTGAGGCGTGCAAGGAGGTGAAATGATTTGCCTAAAGCTATGCACACCAGATCTCTGGGGGTGGGAACTGGGTTTTAGCACCCAGCCCGCTCTCTTCCTTTCCTCTCCTGGCTACCTCCGAAGGAAGCGAGGACGGGCCGAGCGTGCATTGCTTCTGGCAGCAATGCTGGTTGCCCCGCCTGCACCCTCCCTGCATCGCTGCCTTAGCTGCCTGGGCCTATGCAAAGACCTGGATTGCCCAAACTATCAGGGAAAAAAAATACTCTTCTTGCTGATTTTTCTCAGCCTAAATAGTCCCCTGATCTGTGGCATCGTACAGCTGGCACTGGTGAGCGGTCGCATGCGGAGGGAGGAGTGGGGCTGGGTCAGGCAGCAGCGCCCACCTCCACCCGTACCACATCTTTCATTTGCCCCTGTCTTTTGGGGAATGTGTCTCATCGTTCTTGCTTTTAAAATACTCCTGGATCCTTTTCTAGTCATTCACAGATGAAACTGCCTGCCCTCTGGGGAATTGCTAAGGCTAACAGATGTCAGCATTTGCGCAAGCCGTGTTGTTCAGGTGGATTTGGAGGATCTAACTGTATTTGTTCAGGGATGTCTAGTAACCCTAGTGAGCTGGGCACTGCTGCACATATTCAGTAGCTCTGATTGGCCCGCTTTTTGTCTAGAAATACATATATATACTTACATACAAAAATATATTTATATTTGTACGTTATACTTATATTTGTACATAAAATATAAAGTAAGTGCAGAAGAATTTTTGCATCTCTCTCTTAGGTCTCAGGTGGCACGACTGGTCCACACACACGCCTGCAGAGGCGTGCCCCTAAAATGTCAGCGTTGCTGTATCTGTGCAGCCCAGCCATGCTCTTTGGTTCTGTTAGACCACAGTTCCTGGCAGCGTCGGATCACTGTGTTCACGGCACTGTGTGCAATACAAATAGGCATATGCTTAAGAGTTTTGCTGAAGCGGGGTCACAACTAAAAAATCTGTTGTATAAAACTATATGCACAAATAGCAAAAGTTTCTGAAAACAAGAAACTCAAAAAGTGAAAGGTTTCGGGGGTTTTTTTCAGATTTCAAGGAGATTCTTCTTTTATACCCCAAAACTGTGGGGCCAGGCCAGCTGAGGTAAATCAGCATAACTTCATTGACCACCTGCAGATAAGGTGTTTTGGCCCAGCTGCAGATATGCACTCTGATGATCTTGCTGCGGAAATCCGGAGGTCTTTTATCTGGCCTTGGCCTTAGCCTCTTAGCAAAGTATCTTCAACAAAGAGTTTTCTGAGAGAAATGCAACTTAATGACTTCAAGTTTTTATTAAATACAGTTTTCATCATCCCAGGCAATGAGGTCTCTAAATTCCTCCACCTGGGTGTTACCGCAGTCAGACAATTTTGTATTTAGGCAGACACACCCCAGGAACATCTGAGCTAGAGCCCACATTTCATTTCCATTATCTTGTCCCACATTCTCATAAGCTTAGATCATGGGACAGAAACACGTTTTACTTTTACAATAAAGAAGACCTTTTTCCGCGCTCCCCGCTCCGTGTGGCCGATGGCTCAGGTTGAATACGCAGAGTCTGGTGCCTTCTGCGGGGACACGAGGGGCTCAGGGACCTGCTGGTGACCGTGGTGGGTCGTGCTGGCGTGTCCTCCTCTCCCTGTGCTCTGCTGCTGGGCAGACGCTGACTGCAACTTCTGTGCAGTGCACAGTGCAGCTTCTTGACAGGACACCCCTCAGTGTGAAGAAGGTTGGGGACCTTTTCCTGCTGGCATCATGTGGAGCCTCTGCATGTGTTTGGGTGGGTGCTGCACCCTTAGCAAAGAATGAAGAAGAACTGAAAGTATTAGTTTTCACGAGGGTTATTCTTACCTCTCCCAAAATGCTTTCCCACCCTATTAGAGTGTGTTTTCTGAAACAAATATGTTCTATTTATTTATTTAATGTGCTGTTAAATGACCTTCTGGAAAGCTATTCCTGCCGCAAGGCTTTAAAATGGATGGGCAGGCATAACTTAAGAGAGCATGCTCCTTACAATCAGGATGAATCATTTGAGTAGTTACTGTTTGGATTGATATAATTTTAGTTATAATTATGGGTAACGAGAAGGCATTTAGAGTCTGTAATATTGTAATTCATGGTGAGAGGAGTCCTAAATTAAATAAAATATATCCAGATTTGCTTTTTCTCCCCATCTAGGTATTATGCATGTAAGCATGATTCTTTAAGGAACAGATTTTGTGCTGCTGTAAGAATCTAGCAAAAGTAGGTCAAAAATGACATCTAGAGACAACACGTTTGGTAACCACAAACAGCCTGTCTGTGTCTTTCTATTTGGCCTTTTAAGAGTCCTGCAATTTATTATTGTAGGTACAGCTGCAGCATGAAAAGGTTTTGATCCATAGACTCCCATGGACTTCGGTGGGTGGATCACGTATACATATTGCCATTTTTATTACCTCATTACACTACTAGAAAAAGATAAAACGATATTAGCAGAGATCTGGAATTAAAAAAAACCACATTATAAACACATGAACCTGCTGTCATCTGCCTGGCTCTAGAGTACCATCACACCTCAGACCATGCCACTGAAGTGGTCGGTGTTCTCCTGCAGAGCCCAAAAAGCAAACAGTGACAGCAATCCCCAAGCGAAGGACTTGAAAACCACCCCATGAGTGGACAGCCCATGTCCTACCCCCCAGGAAGCTGCATCTTTCGGTCAGTGTGGCGTTTGGCCACAGAGAAAAGGGGGAAGGAGAGAGCAAACGAAAGCATGGGATTTGGCATGTGTGTGCACGTGTGTGCGTGAAAGAAAGAGCGAGCTCACCACTGCTCTCGTGAGCCTGGAGCCATGCGGGGGCTAAGGAGCACAGCTGAGCAGTGCTGGTGCCAGCCCGCGGAGGCCGGACACATGCGCGATTAGCTGTTGACATACAGTTGACAGTTGTCTCAGATCGCAGACATGTCTGAGAGTTCCTATTTCAAAGGTTTCACAGCTGTGTTTTTACGGCAAGATTTGAAGGAGGAGAGGGAAGCTGTGCCATGGACAAGGAGTGGGAAGGTGCTCGTTAGAAGGAATCCTGAGTCCTGACGCATGCACATTAAAATAGATACAATTTTTTACGTCTGTTGATGGCTTGATAATTAATGTTAAATAAAGTAAAGCTTCAGTATCTGCAACTGATATTTCACATATGCTGTACAAGACATCAGCATAATGAACACCCTCAACCGCATTTTCATAACGTAATTTAAATGATAGATTTTTCTTTATGGTACAGGTTGAACTACATTTCAACAAATGCCCAGGGAGCAACAAGCTTTGCCCATCAAGTGCTGTTTGAACTGCCAAGCTGTTATGCCCTAGACTGTGGGTGACAAGCTCTCCATGTACTCCCTGAATCTCTTAGAGACTTGATAATGAAATACATAAACTATGACCCTTATTGATCAGGACTCACACTAATTAATTTCCCAAAGTCCTGTCCCAGCCTGCAGTGATATCAATGCAAAAAAAAAACCAAGGATGGAGACTTTGGTTGGCCAAAAGACCTAGGGGTGAAGTACTTATCCCGTTGAAATCAATGGCAAGTCCCAATTGATTTTAGTCATGCATGGATGTTACCATTAGTCAAGTATATGGACACTTAGCCTCAAAAGTTTATGCAATTGTCACGAATGGTTTTAATAGCGGTGCTAAAGCAAAACTGCCTGCACAGATGCAGCAGCACAGAGAACGCCCTCCAGCTGCCGGGCTGCTTGTTCCAGCTTACCTTTCCTCCAGCAGCAAAACCAGTTGAAGAGGTTTCCACCCTCCCCTGTTGGCTGTGCAGTCCCAGCCCTGCACTGGGGCCTCCTTTTGGAAGTGTTTGTGTGGCCCCTCGTGAGCTACAGCAGGGGTGGATCCAGTTTTCGGCTGGGGTGCTGCAGACCCACGGACGGGTGCAGAGACACAGCTGAGGATTGTATCATACCATGGGGTGGAAATGACAGGAAGGGGCGAGAGCTTCTGAAGCGGGTTTGTTGCCAGAAGAGTTTCTTGTGGACCTACACCCTGACTGATGTGTCTCTGAAGGGCTCTGCCAAGGGATAACAACGCCCTTAATGCTGCTCTGTGCGTGCTCCCCTTGTGACGTGGGAGCGACCAGGAACATTACTAAGCTGATTTTACAGCTGGTCTAATACAAAAGTCCAAGGACCTTCTTCACAATGAATCAAAAGAAAAGGAGGCAGGAGTTTCGCTTTTCAATTTTCCAATCCAAGCCCTTGATAAATATTTCCCACTGGCAGGGAACCAGTACTCTGCAGTTACTTTACTTCAAACCAAGACTCCTTCCCAGATTTAGCACTTGCAGTAATACTACATGCTGCTTAATTGTCCTGACGACATTCTGGAGGCAGAGTTGAATTAATCAAGAGTTATCGCTCCTACACTCAGCTGTTTCACCACCACCCCTCATGTTGGCCCGTGCAGGACCAGCCCACAGTTTCTGTGTCCCGCACCCATGAGTTAGGCAGACGCTCTGCACGTCAGAGCCACTACAGAGCTTGCTATGATCCAAGGCAGGACTTACGTGGCATGCCACAGGTAGCTTTCCATCCTGGTGAGGGCTGCAAAATCTACTCGGAAAGGTAAAGTCAAATGCTTGTGCCATCTCCACAGTCTGCACTTGGACCGTTTGCAAAGGCTGATTCTGCAGCTGAGAACTTGGCCGCAGAAGCAGAGCCCGCTCATGGCATGACTGTATTTCAGCTCTAGGCTTTACAATAGTAAGGCTTCTGGACTTCTTTAAAACTGGAACAACGTGTAAACTGACACAGCTTTGTCCTTTTGCAGTGAAAAATAATAGCTTTGCAAAGTGTGAATTGCTCTGGAGCGTTACCTCTGAAACCTAAAGACAACATTTTAAAGTGTCAACATGGATTGCTTTTAATATCTTTTAAGTGGGAATAACGATTTAAGGTATTCGCCACAATTTCAAACTGACTTCCATGCATCCTCGGTTCCCAAAGTCTCTACATTCAGCTGCCAAAACCTCTTCTTCCCTTCCAACAATTTCTCCATAGCAGGTTTGGGTTGCCAATGCAAAACTCAGCATCACTGTGAAAACTGAAAAGGTGAAGATATTGTAAAATAAACCAAATTATAAACTGAATAGCATGGAGTCAATGGACTTTTTGTTTTCATATGGAATTCTT
This sequence comes from Fulmarus glacialis, assembly GCF_000690835.1. Classification (NCBI taxonomy): domain Eukaryota; kingdom Metazoa; phylum Chordata; class Aves; order Procellariiformes; family Procellariidae; genus Fulmarus; species Fulmarus glacialis. Next base: position 38,135 of record NW_009209851.1, read on the forward strand.
TGAAAAGCTGAGTTTATTTTACTTTAAATAAAGCTACTACTGAATTTCCAGTTGATTTAGCCAGAACACAGGGAACACACCGCAGGATTTGAGTTGTGTTTGTTGAAATGTCCGTGGCCTTGAACAGATAATATATTTTTCAGTAACATATTTCTCTTTGCCCGCTGTTGGTCTTTTTTCCTCTGTGCTCTCTCCAGATTGACTTTCACTCTACTTATTGCCTGCCTCATTTCTCACCCTATTTTTCCAGTTGTTTTTTCTACTGCTTTTCTCAATATCTTTCTCCCAGGTTATAAGCAAAACAGAACTCAACTTTGAGCTGAACTTTTAAACCCACATCTTGAAATTAAGTAAAACAGGCACCTTCTGTCTCTATATAGAAGTAACTTCACAACTTGAGTCACTTAGCACTTTTAGTAGTTGCAGAACGGAAAAGGTCCACTGGAAGAACAGCGGCTTTTAGTGCTGGGGAGGGGAAGTGCCTTAACAACCAGAAATAACACAGCAATAGTCGAGTAATTTAAACACAATGTGGGTACCAAGATGTCCAACTCACCATGACGATTTTAGAGCATATTCTTGGCTGGTAGTTGAAAGAAGCTCCAGGTTCAACCAACATGAGGGAAAAGCAGAGATGCAGAGTAACACACTCAGTGGACCAGGCAGAGCCGCAGCATGAGTTGAAGTTTACCCACTAATCCCTGCACAGTTATGGGCGTTTAAGGATCTATGGGCGTTTATTCACACTTCTGTGTCTTTGCCTTTTTGTGAGCCTATGGGTGGGCAACGTAAAGCAAATCTGACCCATTTTCAGAAATTTCTATTGATAAAAGTACATATTCAATAAAATCTGGAATCGTGATTAGAAACTTGGTAACAATAGTTGTTATTATTATTTTGCTTGCAGGACGAATGCCTTAGTTCCAGCTCTCCAGCCCAGGCTTCCCGCACCCAGCCCGCCTCTGCGCACGTCACTCCGATCCTGACATTGAACTCGCAACAACCCGGACCAAGAAGACTGCCAAAAAAACTCCCGCTATTCTTCTTCATCCTCACTAACAATTTGGTAATGAAGTATTGATTTCCACTCCCCTGCTTATGGACGATATTAGATTTTCATTGATAAACTGCACTGGGGCTGTCTGGTCTCCACTGTCCCTTTTTGCTGTCACTAAAACAAAGTGCCACTGAAGTAAGATAATGACTGAGAACATTGATGTACTTATTTCGTCAATTTGTAACACTTGACAGGAAAAAAAAAATTCTTCATAGTTTAATGTCCAAGTGTGCTACACAAGATGCAGTCACACTGGAAGCTTTACTTTTCATGGTAATGTCCATTTCCTATTTATAACCCCTTTGGGATAGTTTGTCTAAAGGAAATGTTTCTATTCTGTGCAGCTATTACTGTTGCACCTGGCTTGCCCAATCCAGTCATTGCACTAGGGATCAATACATCACAGTAAGTACAAGAATTATTAAGTTAAAACAGATTCTGAGCCAAAAAACCTCTGAACAATGTTAATCTTCTGTGCAAGTTGTTCAAATAGTTATGCTTAACCATGTTGCTGCCAAAGATTTGTTTAAAATGGATTATTTTCAGTTTGTTTTATTCCTCAGATATATATATATATTTAAACCTCCATTACGGTTTATGACGAGACATATGCGATGGAGTGATTTTTAAACAAAAGTACTATTGTTAGATTATTGAACATTATATAAATATAGGTATATCTA
>NW_009209852.1:0-32905 GCF_000690835.1 Fulmarus glacialis
CAACCTTAATAATTCTATGATTCTATGCAAACACTATTTAAAATAGTTTTATGATCAAATGATATTCTATCTAAAGAGCAATTTGAATTAATCAAATTCCAAACTTGGAGTACTATATTAAGATCCTTTGCACTATGAATATAAAACACACACCTTTCAACTCTAGCAAGCACAGATGAACAGGACAATTCCAATTCTTGTCTCTTCTGTCTGATCGCTGCATTGACTTCTGTGAATTCTGTACTGAAATACAAATTTCATACAAAAAGTTACAAAAAGCAACCTTGTACTATGACAATTTTGTATTTCAATAATTGCTTCTATCAATGACTTTTTTTTTAAATTTAACTGTACTAGAATTTTCAACAGTCATGATGAAACTATGCACAATTATTGTGTAGTGGGAAAAACCAGTTATAGTAAACATAACTGAACTCCTAAATAAATGAGGCAGACGCAATCGGAAACAGGAGATGAAATGTGTTCTGGGGAGTTGAAAGATGGAGAAATTTTGCATCCTTGACAAACTAATACTGTTGCATGCATGGCAAAAAACTTTCTTCATTTACAGACTGCTGAAAACATACAGACACAATCATTTTTTGATTAGGCCATATTATCCAAATAACGTTCTTCTAGACTGTTCTTTTTCTTCCATCTTCTCAACAACAAAAAAAATTTTTTACACCCGTTCTTAAGTATTAGGCTCATTAAGCAAAATTGCTTCATGTATGTTTAAAGTATTCCTCTTGGAGTTAAGGAACAACAACAAAGATTGTTTCTGATAGCAAAACAGTTAACAGTAAATATCCTGTTTTGTAACTGCTGTTGTAATAACAGGACTAACCCTTTCCTATCCAAGGCTTCAATTCAGCAAGGAGTTTAAATATGAGTAGTAGAAATAAAACTTATTAACTCCTATTAAATCAATGATATTAAAAGCACACACATAAGTATTTTAATGCTGAACACATGACAGAAATTGGGGTGTGCCCTTAACAATACTAATTTTAAAATGTTTGTGTTTATCCTTTAACTGCTTTTTATCAATTAATATAAAACCAGCCAATCTTCAAAATATTTCACGACAGTGTATAAAGATAGAAGCAGAAGGAACTATAGCATCTACAATACAGTAACCCATCAGTTTATATTAAGCACTGGTATATACTAACCAGTCATTTCTGCAGCTAAAAAAGGATTCTTCATTGCTACCACTGGCAAGAAGCGTGCTGAAGAAGTTAGTTCTGAAGCACTCATTCCAGCAGGTCTGTCTTCTGGGCTACAAAAAAAAAAGTATGAATTAAAGACATCCAAAATAAAATAATTAACATTTAATACATGAAGATGCACTGAAATTAAATCATGTCAGCAAGACTTTAGCTCACAAAAAGCAGGCACCATAGTACCTCCATAGTTATACGCTAAGATTTGCAGTTACAGCAAATAACTCTTCTCTATTTAGTCTCTAAATTTTCAACACCTGCTCTTTGCAGTTAAACTTGGTTTTATATAGGCTTTCCACAGCAAAATCTTTTAATGCTCCATACAGAAATTATGAATAAATGAGCCTGATCTTTACTATTTCACAATTCCCATTTCTGCTACCTAATGAACCACAGTAAGTACAGTGCTAGCACCTTCAGACAGGCCCTTCACAGCAGTTCACTGAATGTTTGGTTTCAAACTAACAAGAAAACCTAACGTAAGTAGCTGGGATTCTCCTTTGCCTTCAGGTAGGATTACAAAATCAAAGATTGACTGGTGCGTCTGTTTACTGGGCCCTCACACAATGGCACAATACTCAGAATCCTCTTCACATTTCAACAAATACCACCTTTTATTTCAATTGCTAACAACACCGAGCCACCCACTGTATGCTAGCATATTGCCTTTTGCGTTGTGTACAGTAAACTCTGTTGCTATTGCTGTGTATTGGGCTGGCTGCAGGGGAAAAAAAGCCGAACAATAACCCTCCAAACACTCCTCCCAGACTACCAGACTGGCACACTTAACCTACACTGACCCATTTTTGCCATTTATGTCTTTTCACCTAAAGGGTTAATGCCACATCAAATCTGACTAAAACATTCCTGTTCATTCCCCATGACTGGTATTTTAAAATGGGAACTTACAGGGTCTTCCCATCATTTTCTTTGTAATGGGATGTACATAAATGATGTCTCAAGTATGCAGTCATTATCCACATGTTTCATCAAACTTTGGCACAGAGAGCTGGTTTTGATGGGAACATGCCCTATTTCATCAGTGTGCAAATTGTAAGTTTCTCCTAAAAAGCTGTTAGCTTTAAGTTTTATTTTAAAAATACTATCATTTTGAACATTAACATTTCTCCCTCCATCTAAACAAGCTATTCAGATGTTCCACAAATATCCTTATGAAGTGGTTGTTAGCAAACCAGTGCTTTCTTTTAAATTATTTTAAATTTTGAACGTTTATTGGATAATTGAGCCCTGTACCTCCTCCTGAAGGTTTTTAATGGCTCTACTTTTGTTTATGCACCTTTTTTGCAACAGGTACCATTTGAGACATTAATGCTATTAACTAGTGCACAATAAATCAGTGAAACTAGATATGAAAGCATTCACCAACCATGAAGTCAAATTAGGGGTTGATCTACCATTAAGCCCTATCCTTCCAGTTCAAAACCTCTTCAATTCAATGAAAGGTATGTTTAACTTTACATGGTATAGAACAAAAGTTTCTAAATACCTGACTTAGAAGGGGAAGGCTGGAGCTAAAGATATCCCTGAGAACTATGATGTATAAGCACCAAATAAAAGTGACACCTCAGGCCACCAGCTACTGGAAACACGCATGATGCAGTATGTGCCCATATACCACATGAAGCAATGCAGCAGGCAAAACAGGGATTTGAAGAGAGTTTTTCCTCCAAATTTTTAAACTTCAGGTAAGACAGAATGGTGGAGAATGATGACATTTATGCTTCAGAATGAAATTTATGGCCTAAAATTATTTCATGCAAATACATTTACAGGTACACCTATGAGTAAGAAAGCACTGATCACAGACTTGCGTCCCAAAGACACGAAGTATTTTTGAAAGGAGGGAAGGCAGAAATCAAACAACAGAGCCTTTATAGCTCCTTATAAATTCCGCATGTTATAAATCTGTGTTATAGGCTAAAATTCATAAACTAAACAAGAAACCTGGAAACACAAACATTCTTGGGAGTAATCTCCCATTAAAAAAACAACTTGATGCAAACTATACCATTTATGGCTTATTCATATAACAAATTAATTGGTTGATTACAACTATGTATTCTCATGAGAATAATGAAACGCTTCATATTCTTCATATAATGGTACTTGGGCAACAGCTGGTAGCTGATACCACCTTCTTTTGGTGAAGAAAGATGAAAACAGGGTAGTTACAGTATCTTATAATGTAACATCCTAATCTAAATGAAAATATTTACCACCACAAAACTAAGTTTAATCTGAGAGAGAAGCTCGTATAACCTAGCACTATATTTGAATTACTTCCTTCAAGTCAAAAAGAGACAAAATAACAAAGTTTGCATCATACTAAAATTAACAAATAGAAGTAGTTAACCTTAAAAATAAGCAGAAAGTTAGTTTAAAAAATGCTTTCATTTCATGAAAAAAAAGTTCACAAATGTTTCATTATGAGAACCAACCTTGTTTATCTTCACAGACAAAGCTTTCTTGTTTTGTTTGCCATACAAAATATTACCTGTGTGGAGTAAAAAACAAAACTTTGATATTAACTTCAGCATATTAGTTTTTACTTATTTGTCAAAATCATTAATGCAATGACAGGTTAATGAAAAAAAGTATCTCAAGTGTATTTACAATGTTTACATACAAAGTAAAATTAAAATACATGCACCTTCACAATAGCTTTTTATATATCAAGCAGTTTTCACCACTTCAGATATTTGCTTAGTTTCCTAAATTATGAACACACTTACAGAACAATATCTACTAAACACGCCTCTCAAAATGGCAGCCCCAAAATACAGCTAAGTGCTTCTTGTGTCTGAACTCTCACCAAAAAAAAATTTCCTGTGAATAAAAGCTAGTCATTAGCTGTGCACCAATTGTCTGATGCAGAAAATGACTTTAGGCTGAAACCAAATCCATTTCACTGAAATTGAAGAGGCAGTCTTTCCAGTAGAATAAAACCAGTAGTTTCACATATCGCAATTTTGTTCTCTTAAGTTCCACGCTTCCACTCCTTGGATTTGGTTTTCATGTGCAAATGTAAGTAATTAAAAAAAAATATTAAATTGGCTCATCAAGAAAAGAAATTCTAGAGTTCCTTAATAAAAACCAGCAATTCTAGCAAATGGACGACAAATACCAACTTACTGTATTTTTTCTTTACAACTTTTCTTAATTTTGCTGTTAATGGCCCTCTGTCTGGACATACAACTCTTCTGCAAGATTAACAAAAGATGTTACAAAAGTTATTTCTGGGCATATTTAAGCTAACAGTATATGCATCCAAACAAATTCAGCTCGTATTTTAAGGAATTTTTATTTCGTGCACATAAACTAAGTTCTGACTGCTATTAAAACCTGAACTTGCATCATGTATATCATCTTCCATATGTTAAAAGCCACAGTGCTTCACAAAGCTTACAGATGGAAAAAAAAGAAAATCCATTTACACAATAAAAGTTAATATCCCGTATTAAATCTGAACGCTTGATTTTCTTGATTTCATGGCAACATGTGAAAGATGTTATAACCTGCTTGCATAAATACTTCGAAGAATATCAAAGTCAATGGTGATTCAAAACGGTGAGGTGCAAAGATCAATCTTATTTATTTTCTAAGAGCCAAAAAAGGTAGTTTACTTCCAGTTGTCTTTTCTGTAGTGAAGTCTGCTTCAATTTCAATCTCAAGAACTCTGTATATATAATACATTCCATTAAATACTGACTTTAGATTATCACTATTTAGTGAAATAAGTCTGTGTAATCCTGAGCTTCCCCTTATACAATGCAGCAAATGTGAAAAGATAAAGCTTCTCAAAACAGGAATGGTATTTCCACAGTTTCCTCTCAAACTCACTGGAAAAAAATCAGTTCTTAACTACAACGTTTTATAGTAAGAGAGGACCACCACCAATGTTTATGATAACATGCAAAAAAGGGCGTGTCTGTTTAGATAATCAAAGATGATGATTTATATTGTTAAAATATGATCTAGCCATAAAATCTTAATTCAAATTAATAAGAAATTTGTCAGAATTGCTTGAAAAATGCAACTTTCACAGAACTCAATGCAAGAAATACATTGCTCCTTACTTCTTGCTTGCTGTTTTAAGTATTCAAGTGGGAATTACATCAGTGATAAAAGTAAAGCTAAGCTACCACTGATGGAAAATAGTTTATTTTAAAATAAATTTAATTTTTAAAAAATTTTCAGGGTGTACATTTTAAAACAGTTAAACTTATATTTTTAATATTCCAATTAGAATGCTTGAAATTAAGTAGACAACCAACCTCACAAAGCTTCTCATCTTCACATGGCTATATTTTCCTTTATTGCAGGCACAGTTTTCCTCTTCTTCCTTCCTCCTTAGTTGTTCTTTAACCTGAACCTGTATTGAAAAATAAAGGCAATCCAGTCTAGAATCTCAATACACATGGGCTTTAGACACATTCAAAGACTCTTAAGGTCTACAGAAAAAATAAGCTCAAACAGAAGGACTCGAAACCGTTTCAAATCATTACTTCTTTAATCTCACAGTTTGTAGATTTGAATTTTTTTGTCATTTGTTTTTCATGAAATGGAAAAAAAACCCCATTTTGATATGTATATTGGCTATGCCAGAGATGCATACTAATTCCACAAGATCTACTAATTCCAAAAAATCCCTGAACATTCAGACTGCCATGGCAAGTATCTCAAAGCTATCCGCTATCTTCCATTGAGAATCTGGGAGCTAAGTTTTTTAAACTAAGTTGGTTGATCTGAATACACAAGGTTCAGCTTGGGAAAATGCTGAACTATCGCTGAATTTCAAATGCTTCCTCATAATTAAAAAACACCCGATTTTCCTCTAGAGTAAAATAACTTATGGATTTCATATAACATTGGGTTTTTTCCACATCTTCAAAATTCTAAGAAAGCAATACAAGTTTTTATTACATACTATGAAGTTACTTCAATGGCTACATTGCAATTGTTTGCATTAGATATTCTGTATTTCTTCATTCTAGAATCTTGGCTTTATATGCAACTCCTTAAGCTATTAGCATTCTGATTATGAATATCACAAAGGGAAAGCTGCCAATGTCCCGATAGCGCCCCTGCTAATATTGACCACTGTGTCAGCATTTCTCGGTACGCATTCTATCTATCCCTACTGCTCCAGTGGCTCTTTTTCAGAGCAGGACCCTTGTTCTCTGCCCACCTGTTTACACTGCAGTTCAACGAACAAAGAACCTTTCAAACTATATTTTGATACAGCCTTTACACTCTTCCAAATGAAAACTTCAGTTTATCTTGTTTCAGCTGCTTCCTTGATTCTTTAGAAATAAAGAAGATAAAATATGCTAGCATGGTTTTCTATGAGAAGGAAGTATCTGCGGCTGTCAGTCTGGTTCCTTTGCAGTTGACTACCTGGGCCTCTAGAAGCACAAGAAATGGGTGTTTTCTAAATATGGCAAAATGCAAAACCAACAGCTTAGGAATTACGTATAACCATAATTTCACCACAGAATTTCAAAACTGTACACAGAATTATCACCATCTTTCTATATACATTTTCAAGATCATCTATCAGAGTCAAGTTTTATTTTCCTACTTGATAAACTACTCTCCCCACAGCAGTATTATTCCGAAGAGTTGAAAGCTGAAAAAATTCAGAAATTTAGGTAGAACAAGGCTTAATATTAAGTGATTCCTCTTGCCTTCACGTGTTTTTGTCTGTGAATTAGAGGCTTTGAACATACAAGATTCACCTCAGCTTAAAAAAAAAAAAAAAAAAAAAAATCGCAAGATTGCATGCTAATTGATATAGCACTTGTTTACAAAACCTAGTTAAAAAACACTGAGATCAATTACTATACTTCTATTCTTGGATATATCAGGAACGCTCAAAGATACTATAAAGTAGCAATAGCAGCTTTGTGATTACTATTACTTTAAACGCTTGCTGTGAAAAAAAATTAAGAATAATTCCTAGCTTCAAATATGTAATAGAAACATTAAAGCAATAATTATGTTGTTAGGAAAGCTTATTTAACACGAACATATGAATAAAAGGCTGCAGCATAACTTGGGTGTTCCTACAACTGAAGTTATTTAAGAAGATTAGTCTGGAACTTACCTTTATCTGCTTTTCTAATGCATCAAGCCTGCATACTGCTTGAAATGGTCTGCGATCAATAGGACATGAAGCCTGTGTCTGAAAAATTATTTTCCTTATTACAAAACTCATAATAAGTTAGGAGAAGTCTCAGTTTTCTATACTTTTATTCGCTATTATAGTAGCTTACAGAAATACACAAAGTTACAACTTGTTCACAGTAAGAATGTATTTGCACACATTATCCATATACTCAGTATTTTGTTTCATATAAGTAGATTGCTCCTTAGGGGAAAATCTAAAGGAAACAAGAATGTAAATCAGAAGTTGTGTTCAAAAAAGGAAAAGCATTTTACATCAAGTTAGCTGCATTTTTTAATCCCTCTTAGGTAACCCTGATTTTATACCAATACACATATGTCCTTTTTATTTCTTATTGTTCTAATGTTTTATTTCTTAATGTTCTTTTCAAAAGAAAGCGTGTTGGGTCATGTCCCCCCCAAAACATAAAACTGGGAAGACCAACATCAAACAGAGTAACACCTTCCCTCATCTTGCATAACTATTTGACATCCCTTTTTCTGCAGTCAGCAGAGAGAACAGATTCCCACATTTAAGACAACTAAAGTTTTATAAACCACTTTGCAAGAGAATGGAACTGAAGAAGTTTATTTTACCCTACAGTTTGAGGGAAATACAGATTTAATTGGTTTTTCCCCAATCACCTAAATGCCCTCTTATTGAGGCTGCACTATATCAGGTAACATGCACACACAGAGAGAGAACAAATGTTATTAACCATGGAACAGGGAAGCTTCAACTGAAGTTCCACCCAACTGGATCATGTAGTGAATCAAGTTTCAGAGAAATCCATATTAGATATTAATTTTTGCTGCTAGAGAACTGTTTATTCATTTTAATTCCACATATGTGTTTGTGGGGGGTTTGGTGGGTTTTGTTTGTTTGTTTGTTTGGTTTTTTTATCATCGTTCTTTCTCCCACCCCACCCCCCTTCATTCCATTGGCCTTCACAAGCTCAGTTCAGAACTCTTCTAAAACAAAGAAAAAAAAACCCACACCCAGCCTCCAGCCCTAATTCATCCACCGAACAAGAACCAGTATATGAATTGTGTGCCCTTAAGAGGCATGCAATTTCTGCCCTTAAGAGAACTATCAGGGTATTACACTTTTTATTTATGCAAGGAAGATGCAGTATTAGAATTGCATAAGCAGCTATGAGAAACTCATATATGAACTCTGCCTTGAAATTCAGTGGTGAACTTCATTCTTATCTTTTCATTGGAGCTTTTCATTTTCCAGTTCATTCTGTTCTTTCCTCAATTTCAAAGAGTGCTCAGCTTCTTTTTCACCTACACAGCCCCCAAACCTCAAGCATTCTGGCAGCTTCTGATTTCAATTAAAGTAGACAGAACAAAGTTAGACTGATTAAAAAAAAACACCAAACAAAACCAAAAAACCCCATGGGTAGTTTCATGAACAAGCTGTTGAACAAGAACATAAGTTAAAGCCATTACTCCTCCCTTTTGATGCTTTGGTATTTTATCCTAACTAAAAACTTCCCCCTGTTGGGGGATACTATTGTTCCCTGCAGTGTCATGGCCTTGGTTAACAAAAGCATATTAGGTAATCAAGCCAGTTCCCTAAGGACTCAGATCATGAAGACAGTTTTTGTCCTGTAGTCAATGTAAAGCTAACCCACAGTAACATAGCAGTGTTCAATTGGGATATTTGACAGTATGCAATGCACTCTAACTGTTGAATCAGCTGCAAACTTCAAGGTAAATACTTTGATTCTTAGAGATACCAGACTGTCAAAGATAGGTAGGAGGAAGTTAATTTTCTTAGTAATTTTCAGTCTCATTTCAGGATTTACCTTAGCTGAAAATCAAGTTTTTCCAAGAATACAAACTGTTTCTACATTAAATTTATACATGAATATTAAGTTATGTTCCCAAGTTTAAGTCACAGTAAGTTATGTTTATTCATTGCAATGAAGTATCACAGAATATAAGTGTAACTAGCAGCAATCCAAATGACAAGTGTTTTCACTCCACTAGAAAAATGTTCACAGTTATATGTTCAGTTCTTCTGGACAAATGTTTAACAATTATATATAGTTATAAATAGTAGAAAAAGAGGAAAACATTCTGGAAGAATCAAAAGCTACCATTAGGTTCAGATATGTTCAGAAACAGCAGATGCTCTTTCCACTCCTACTCGGTTTCTTTTCATAGCCCTAGCATTATCTGATAGTTTGCAAAAAATCTCAAGAGAAATGCTAGTAACGACAGGACAGTGCCATGTGCACTCCCATTTCCCCCAGCACAGTACAATTGTTGGGTAGCCCTGAGGAAAGCTAGAGGTTACTTCATCTATATAACACTTTTGTCTAAACATACATCAGCTCTCATCTGTCTGCTAACATATAAGAACAAGCCTTTTAAGTGGAAATGGAAGGAAAAAAGTTTCCCCTGTCACTTTTCCCAACAGCAAGACTGAATTTGTGCTGCTATAGAAAGAAGTGAGGGTAAAAAAAAAGTTGACCACATTTTTATAAGAAGCAATCATGAGGAGTGGTGGCCTTTTACTCATCTCTCTCATCTTTTTTCAGAAGACGGTTCAGTAACCAAAGAAGATGCTGAGTCTTCTTTCATTCAAGGCAAGTTAGCAATTCCTCTCTTCTGAGGCTTCTGTTCAGGTAGCATCATAAGTAATACTGAAGGTACACTGTCCTTTTGGGGGAAAAAATATTTAAAACAAGAAAAAAGCCATTGAGATGGAATGAGTCTAAGCAGCAGCTATCTCTTTTATTGTGCACAAGGGAGGAAGGGTGTGGGATGCATCACAACCTTAGAAGAACCACAGCTTCATACAATATCTTCCTTTAATGTAGTGTTTAAAAATCAGAACATGTAGTATTTAATGTAATCATCAAAATCATTAGAACCTCACGGCTGGTATATGTGAGTTGCTTTGCTTTTCTTCGAAAAACACAGAATAGTAACTCACACATTTCAGAATGTCTTCGATTGTTTTACTCTCCACACACAACTACTCGTAGTTTTTGTGTTAAAACTGGTTAACTGCAGTGATTCATTCTTTCACCTATCCTCTGATATCCGGAGAATTCTCTTCACAAAATATGTAAGCGTTCACGAAGTCTGCAAACCCTGAAAAACTATCCATGAGCATGTGTGCATTTGTTCCTAAGTTTTCCAAACACTAATTTCATAGCATTTTATTTGGTTTTGATGACCCTCTAGAAAAATCTTGCTTTAGGTCCATAGGCATAACAATGTTCAATATTCCTGTAAGTGCTACAGCACCACAAAACTGCGGTCTTTAAACTCAAGGAATAAGTGTCCCTTATTGTAACTGCATCACTTCGGCATTTGAACAAGGTGAGGCAGACAAAAGGCTGAAGCAGTTACTATATTCCAGCTGGGAATTTTCAGGAAGCTATACAAATAGGTGCAAGCTAACGCCACAACATATTTGGCTGATAAAATAACTTTGGCAGATATCCCCATCTCATCAAGTTCCATGTTACGAGGTTTCATAACAAGTAGTAACAAGATGTATGGAATTAAAGTTGCTGCAGTAAATCCCTTCCCCTATAATTTTTTTTTCTTCAAGTGGCCCATAATAAAGTCTTCTTCAACTACTGTATTGAAAAGCTGATCCAAAAAGAAACATGATCCTGCACTCCTTACTGCTTCTTTATTAAAGAACCTGTTAAGCAACACAAATAATACCAGATTCTCATAACTAAATTCAGGCTTAAATGTGGGGTTTAGATTGTAAAAATAATGTCTGTATATTTCACTCCACCTAGTAATAATAGTACACTAAAAAGCCTGCAATTCTGCCTCCAACTTACAGCCTCCCTTTTCACTGAACAACACATGTAGTGAGAAACACCTCTCCACATTTTGATGAAAGAAAAGGAGGAAGACATCAGGAAATGCACTATTTTCTAGAAGCATGTAAAAACTCAGGATGACTTTTTTTTTCCAGTCTACTTAAAAAAAAGCAAGTACATTTAAAGTTTTTGTATGCTTTAGGAAAGCACTATTTCTGACAAGAGATGTTAGTTTGTTTTGTTTTGTTTTTTTGAAATATCATTCATGGATAGTAAAGATACAGAGTGCGTAAGAACAGAGATTCTAGTCTCAACAGCTAATCAACAGACTACCTAGTTACAATTCTAAACATCTGTCTTTTCTCGACCTACATCACGTGTTTGGCTAGTCCTTAACTTCCAATCCAGAACTGCCACAAAGCGTTGACAAGTTCTATTGGAATGGTGCCTGTCTTCAGGAAAGGGTGAAATGATTCATTATTTGTAAGGATCTGTGAATTCTATGATAAGAAAGATACTGTATGTGTCATTGTACTTCCTTTGACACTATATTATTGGAATAATTGAAGTCAAACTCAAAAACACTCACATAGACTTCTGCACTGCACTTTAACAACATTAACATTCATAAGTTGCTGCATGAATGTACATGATAAATCACAGAATCACAAGATGGTTAAGGTTGGAGGGGACCTCTGGAGGTCATCTTGTCCAACCGCCCTGCTTAAGCAGGGAAATATGCCAAGAACAACTGTATACCACAAAGACAAACATGTAACTTTAAAAAAGGTATCTAAAGTCTAGATTTTCTGAAAGAATTTGATTAATACAGTTTTCCATGCAGCAGTTCTCAGGTGCATTGTCTACGTACGCATTACCTTGGACACACTTAAACAAGAAGGTTTTTTTTATTGTTGTTTGTTTTTTCGGTTTAGTGTTCCTTTGAACACACTGCATATTTGGTTTGTGAATGTAATCTTAATCCACTGATCTGTACTGCAGATCACTGTAGAGCTTGTTGCCACGTATGCCGATTCCTTCCTATATCCTTTAGGACAAAAGGAATCCAGATCAGAAAGAATACACATTAAGAATTCCAGTTACCACACTGGTAACTCTCTTTACCCTCAGAAGAATATACGTGTGCAGTATACTCTACGTAATCAATGATCCAAACCTTATACTAGCACAAAGGAAATGACTATTCCAAGAACAGAACATCTGCTAGAAACATAATGCAAGACAGCTCTGTGCCAACTGCGTAGTTTTATTGTCAACCACTGATGCTGCACAGGGCCTACCTGAATATGCCCCAATGCTTTGGAGAATTTACAGCTGAATGTACTCCACCTTCAAATCCTCCAGATGAGGAAAAATGAATGAGGGAGACCAGGTGCAGAGACTGAGATATATAAGCTTAGTAGGGGAGGGTCACTGAAACCAACATCTCTTACACAATCATCAATAATGCAGACAACACACTGAATCTTCTCTTTAGCACTTTTCTCTCATGATGGTTCATAAGAGGAACTAATAGAAGAGCAAGAATAGAAATCTCCAGTATATTTATTAGCACTCTGAAGAACAGAAGGGAAGTTAAAAAGCCTACAGTAAAGCAGAGTAAATATTTATCCCCTCTAATTTAAGATTGTTTTCTTTAAATAGAATACAAAAAAGTAGAGAGTTTTCCTCTAATACATGCAGGCAAGATACTATTGCTGCTAAAGCAGTTGTCTTAGCCTAGGTGGTTTTGGCTACTTCGTGTATCTGCTTGCCATAGATACCTAGTTAACTTCCCCTTACATTAGCTTTACTTAAATGCTCTCAGAACTGATTATTATAAAATAGAACATATGTGCTTACCAACTGAAATACAAAATACAAGCGTACCAGAAAAACAATGTTAAAAAATTTAGTTTTGACCCAACTAGTTTTAACCTACTAGTGGTATTACAGACAAGAGAAACACATAATGTAATTACTTCCCTTGGTATAAAACAACAGTACCGCTGGTGTTTGAAAACTCTAGATAGGGTTTTCTTGTGGTTTTTGTTGTTGGTCCCCTCCCCCTCCTTTTTTTCCTACACACAGAGCAATAGCCAAAGCTCCCTCTTTGTTATGTGGGCAGAATAATGTTATCATGTACATGTTCTTTACATGAAAGCAACCCTTCACTTACACTATCCTTCAGCACTCCCACTGAAGGGTGTGTCCTACAACCTCAGCTGCAGATTTAGTGCCTTTTACTTTTTAAGATCTTCCAACATAGCCTCACTGAAATACAAAGTCTCAAGCTTGAAAGGCTCCATCAGTAAACTACACAATGTCGGTTTACAGAAGCAGTTGACAGCTAGCACAGGATGAATGACATTTATGTTAATGTTTGCATGCCTACTGAAAACAGTCCCCAACAGTCTGCCTGCCCAGTGCTGCCCAGCAATTCTTGGGAGAGCACTGGCTAGCATGGCCAAAGGCACACAAGATGACAGTCTAATAGTATAGGAGAGTTTAACAGTGTAGGCAACTGAATTTAGTGCAGAGTGCTGCTCTCAGATGCTGCAATTAGCTACAGTAAACATAGCCAAAGAGAGTAGAACAATTTGAGGGACATTTTAAAAAGTTAATCTGAAGACTAGTTTCTTAGTGAGGATTCTGGTCTCTCCCTCATTTTTCTTTTAGGAGCTGGACACCTTTCCTCAAAGGGAAAGAAAATACAGCACTGAGTCAACGGTAATGCTACTTAATTCTGAAACTAAATGCTCAGATTTAGCCAGCAGGATCTAACATATTAGATGTTCCGTGGCAAATTTCCTACCCCTTTTTAGCCCTTCATGGAACAAACCAGAAGATACTCACTTAAAAGCAATTATGTGCACTTAAAAGCAATATTATCTATCTATATTATCTCTCTCTCTCTCTCTTGCTAAAAAGCACGATCTTTAAAGTGTTATGGCTGTTGCTTGCAGACAGAAAACCTGCTGGTACAGGACACTTAACTGCAGTTGCAATGTTGAAAATCTCCCATAGATAGAAAAGGGAGCAGAATGGTAAACAAACTCTTACTGTCTTCCTAAACTACCCTGGTTTTAATTAGAATCTACACAATTACATACAAAAACCATAAACTTTCAGAAGAACAATGATTATGTACGATTTGAAAACAACAGTTTAAAGAAGCAGTTGCTCCTGTTACATTTTGAAGTACAGATGCAACACAGAAAGATAGAGGAAATATCCAACTTGAACACAGACTGCTGGCAAAGCCTTTAAGTGTACGGAGCATAACTGTAGAAACTGTAGATACACAAAAGAGCACTTCAAATAATGTGAACATTAGGCTTTTTTTTTTTCTTTAATATTTCACTCAGTAATCTTATTCTCAATTTTGTTATCCTCCAGCGCTTGAACAGGAAAACAGTGTTTTTAAAACCAATTTATTTATATCCAATAAAAATACTTAATCTTTAAACAGAATCTGGTAGCATATTTTTTAAAAAGCAGATAATTTTTATATCTTCATTATTCAGAGTGACTTAAATTATCCTACATGTCAATTATTTAGTTTTTGTTAGTTATGATCAACCAAGAACAAGAAGAGAAAGCTAAACCTTATGCAACACTTCTCAAAAAAAGAACAAAAACATTTACTTACTAAATATTAATAATGGACACATGGCATCAGCATGCTTCAAATGGCCACGTGCTTGTAATATGTTTCTATCATTCCAAGCTATAAAACCTCATCTGCTTCTCACAGCTGAAGCCTCTGAACATCTGTCAGCCAGTTTTCAACACTTTTTTTTCCTTTACTTTTAATTAGAACTACTAGATTAGGCAACGGGGTTTCATGAACTCAACAGGTCCAACTGTCAAGTATCCTCAGAAAAGGAAGGCTGGCTGGTTTTACCCATCAGATGTCACTAATGGAAAGAAGCACTAGTAGCCTTATGTAGCTTTGAAAACAACCCCCCACCATTTTTATGGCATCACATCTACTTCACCTGTGAACGCGTAAGAGCAGAAGTTGCTTTTATTCCATTTGGATAGTACTTCATGCCAAAAAAAAAAAATTGACATGACAAGAAAAAAAATGTCGTATCATTCATTTGCCTCTTTAAAACAAGAAAATTTCCCTTCCTCATCGGGCTTGAAAGCATCTGTTAGACAATGTGAACAAACTCAAACCCAGCAGCAAGCCCTCCATCTACGTACATACTGCCTCCCTGTGCATGTCACTATTTATTGCCTTTCAGCTGCCATTATAACAACCAGCTAAGGAAGTCAGGATAAAATTGTGGATGAGAATTTCCTGTTCCCTTATAAATAAAAGCACTGCAATTAATCATTTGCAGAACAGAAAATCTGGCAACAGGAGACTTAGTTTATTATCTGGTTTGTGAATCTAAAGCAAGTTTCATCTAATAGCCTTTTTTTGATACTCTGAAGTTTATACAAAATCTTCAGAAAGAAGTAATTTATGTTACTGTCTGCCTTCAGTAATAACAAAAATTAGGGTTAAAAATACAGTAAGTAAAAAATAATACATAAATAAGTATATTTTATATATACATACATATAAGCGATACCAACCTTCTAAAGGATATACTGAAACCAAAATCATAATTTACTTCAAAAGAAAGTTATTGCAAAGAAACCAAGTCTCTCTCTCTACTACAATGAACAACCAATTCAAGTGCATAGAAGCAGGACAAAAAGCAGCATCCCATTCGAGTACTCCCCCAATACAGTATAAAGCAATTTTAATTTGGTGTTTTATATTGACAATTGAAAAAGTTACAGGAAAGGTAAAAATACCAAAGACTTAATGCAATGATTACAGGACATATGTGAGGAAAAAGGGACTAAATAGAACAAGATCATCAAGAATTTGTTCAACAAGTCATTTTTCTTTAAGGTTCAAGAACTATCTACAAAGGTATTGACAAAGGTCAAATTATAGCCATAATTAAAATTATCTTTAGAGTTAGAAAACTAAGGTTTTATCATCAGACTCATTTTGTAGACTAACATGAAAACATACTGGTCCCAGCCCTAAGAGTTGACAGTATGACAAACAGCATAAGGGATAACAAAATAAGATTAAGCTAATGACACTGCAATATTACGACATGTACATAATACTGTCTGATCTTCCAAACAGCCAACACCATTTTTTTACTGATCTCTAATCCCTAGTAATCAGTAGTAAGTCAGGATGTCTAGTGAAAGAAAACATAGAGTACTTTATTTATAAACTGGTCATTGAAACACTTCTGTGCAAAGTCAGAATGCATAACTTATCTTTAAAAAAAAAAATCTGTAGGTATTAGATGCAATAGATTTTACTGAAAAATAAAAACACACCTTGGTTGTCAGTCTTACCTCAGCCCATTTAAGAATACAAGTCATGCAGAAGGTATGACTGCAGTTCTCAGGAAAACCTATCTCTTGTTCTAGAAGGCAGTTCAGACAGATGGGGCATGTGTCACCGTCATATAATAAAGTAGAACAGGAACAGCTTTCTTCACTTTCTTCACCTGGCATTATTAACATTGACACTTAGAATTTTTAACA
The DNA here is from genome assembly GCF_000690835.1 of Fulmarus glacialis. NCBI lineage: Eukaryota > Metazoa > Chordata > Aves > Procellariiformes > Procellariidae > Fulmarus > Fulmarus glacialis. The sequence continues at coordinate 16,790 of NW_009209852.1, forward strand.
GTTTTTGAAACAAAGTCCTTCTAGATTTGAATAATAAGGCAATAAGATACAATTTTCTGTAGTTAAAAGCAAATTAATCAAGTTTTCAGGTCTAATGCAGTCAAGACACTGGCCAGAGGAGTAGTTAAAAGAATGTATTTCAGGTAAAAAAAAACCCTACGCAACGTATTTCATAGACTACTGTACCAATATTTGCCATTAAAACAAAGGAAAGTTAGCTCTAGTGCTATTTAAATAAGGAAAGCATCACACAGTGTTTCCTATTGGCCATGTAGTCATTTAGACATTGCTCTCCCGAGTTCTTTCTCCTCGGATGTTTGCACTCTCTCTCCATGAAATAAATTACACCAACATACTCTATTCATTATCTTATATACACATGGTCTACCTTTATTTTAGTTTTCCAGTCGCAGAACTATTTTAATCTGAACATCCTCAAATATTTACCTATCATGTACATTGAATAAAAAATGCTCCCAATTTTGTTAAAGTTAGAACTTGTTTTCAGAATATAAAAATGCAAGAACTTTTCTTCAAGGAATTTTACTCTAAATTAATTATTTTTTTGAATAACAATTGCTATCTCCATTTTTGTTCTGCTACTAGAAGTCAACAAGTGAAAAACAGAAGAGACAGGAAAGGATTTAGGGACCCCATAGGCCAAAGAAAAATATTATGCTCCGATAGTGGTTATGTTTACACAACTTCTTTCAAAACAAGCAGAATACTTAATGAGAGAGCAAATGTAAAATCTGACCTTCACAGCTTGAACCCAAGTAATATACTTGAATATTTTCACACACAGACTTTACCTTCCATGCCTTCATGCTTCTGACCCTCAGTATCTTGAATACATTGCTTTCTGTTCTTCATCTTCTTACAAAATGTAGTCTGGAAAACATAGAAACAATTTACACAGTTCATTTAGATTCCAACTTGAAAATAAAAGTGACCATTATGGATTTAATGAGTGCTCTCCAGTGCTCTCCGTTTCGTTATACCTTTGTAGAGTAGAAACAAGTGACATTAAGAGTTAAATACAGATCATTTACAATCTGTTTGCAATTTATAAGCATCATCAATGCTGTCTAGCAATGGATACTTCCAACCTGAAAATTGTTTTTGTTCAACAAATGCAAAGTTTTTGCAGTGTTTTAAGACCACCACTGGTGCTTCGTAACACTGCAGTAACTAACAACTGCAAATTGCCCTTCACAAATGGTTGAAGCAACAAAATTAAACACCCAAGTACCAGAAGAGTTAGTTGCTTTCCACACCTAGCATCATTTCCATCAGTGGCAAGTGAGAAAAATGAAAGCAGCTTACATTTGCTTGCTTCTTGCTTTTGTCATACAATTAGAACTACTGGCACTCAGAAAAAAATGCAGGGAAAGCTACCAAACAAGGGACAGGTCAGAAGGCACAGGTGCAGTGGAGCGGGGCAGATGAACTTTTTAACTGTTCTCCAAAGGAGCGGTATGAAATAAGAATAACACAGATACAGAATATCCTTGTGATCCACATCATATACGTTGAAAGAATTTGATCTCACATAAGAAACAGCAAGTATACATTTCTCTGGAGGTTTACCTACTACATGCAGAATGAAACACACTTTAAAAAAAAAACCCCACAAAACCAAACACCTATCTACACCAAGGACTCAATCTCCCGCATTTCAATCGCCTGTAACGACAGCAGAGATGGTATAAGCACCTACAGCTCCAACCCAACAGCCCTAAAGGGACCAGCAGTTTTCTTTGGAACTATATAAAGCTTTAAAAATTATTATTATTTAAAAGGACAAATTAAAACTTTGCAAAAGATTGAAGAAATCAGAAGTTACCAAGATTTGCTATTTAAGCATTCAAACCTGAAGTAAACTGACTGAGTTTACAAACCCCTTATTCTTTAATGCCTTTGCTAGAAGAAGCAACAGGACAGAGCCGAGAATGCCACAATCGCACTTCTCAACTAAACTTCCTCCTATTTCACTTCCAAACCACGCTGATTTCCCTTTACCACCTGGATATCCAGGAGGGAGAGAGAGAATGTGTCTCCTAAAACTTATCTTCTCATCAAGTCTTTATTGCTTGATCTTGGCAGCAGGAAGTGTTTTAATGATAATTTCTTTTTACTGAGAAAAGAAACACTCCCACAGATACCCATCACATAACACAATTCTCGCTTTCTTAGGCAATCCAAGAAAGGAGGACTCTGATCTGTGAGTCTTAAACACAGACAGTTCATTAAAGAAATGATCAAAACTGTGAAACTAACTAGAAATCTGTAATTAGAATGCTAAATGGCTTCAATGTTCCCATTAGAAACTACTTTTTAATCCCCCCAAAAGAACATGTGAATCAAGTCAACTGAGGGTGGGGGGAAAGGGAAGGGAGAAGGAAAAAAAAAAACCTATAGCTATAAGGGAATTTCCCCCTACAGTGCTATCTTATCTTGATACAAAAAATACTTAAAAAGATATCACTAGGATAAATGCCATCAACTGTAGAGCAGTTACTAGCACTAATATTACTACAGACTGTGTTGCAGTGAATGCCGTAAGGTGTATAGAAGTTCTGTTAGTAGAACAACCACTGACCAGACCACCACCTATTATCCTTTGCAGGCTAGGCAAGATGAAACCCAACAAAAGCCAAACTGCTACTTTAAACAAGCAAAATCTGCATCAGATTAGGACAGGTAAGACCACCAAAAACACATCTGAACTTAAAATATGAGATCAAGGTCTGTTGTTTTCACTCTGATTTGCAAGAGGACTTCTAAGTGGCTTTGGTCGCAAAAAGTTTAAATCATGTGGTGGTGTGTGGTATACATGCTTTTATATGTAAAACGCAAGAACATTCCTTCTGTTCTACATCTTAACAAAACCTCAGCAATGCTTTACAGAACCAGAAAAATCTGTAAGCTGTGATCAAACCCCTCGCAACCCTAAAAGTCCCAGGACACATCACAGCTGAGACCATTTAAAGAGAAGATCAAGAAGTCTGCACTCTGCATCCATCCACAGAAAAGGTTTTAAATAGGCACAAAGTAGATACCAAATTGTAACTTAAGCAGTAGCTGTAAAGTTCATACTTATTATAACAGAGGTCTTGAGTTCACTAAGGCAGATTGCAGAAATAGGACCCGTAGAAGCTCTTTACATTCATTTTTCCCCAGTAAAAGTAACCTTTTCTCCATTGCACTCTTTCTAGACACAAAGACATCCCAGAAATTCTTGCACAGTTACAATAATTAGAAAAACATGAGATCCTGAAATTTTGACAGAGTATCAGTAAAGCCAAGATGAGCAGCAACTGAAAACATTTATGCGGTGTTACACCATTCTTCTCACAAACCTATTATTTAAATGGATACTGAGTGCTGCTAACGCATGTCACAGATCACTTTGCACAGCACACCTTTTTGCCAGCTTGACACTGCGTTTCGCACAACAAAGCGGAGGAATTTAAAATTACTGAAATATAAGTATTTATAAATAAAGTAAAAGACATCATCAAAATTTACATACTATTTAACAAATTAACTTTGGAAAGACTATTTTCTCCACTACATTAAAAAGGGCATCACACGCATTGGAATAGCGGAAGAGTTAACACTGAAGACTGCTCTTAAATTTGTAAAATTAAAAACAGAGTTAGGAAAAGAGAACATAGTGGTTTAGGAAGAGCAGACAGCACAGAAAACAGAACTCTTTCTTTGTCCCAAAATATTCCTTTAGATTCTTTTAAACTTCAAAAGATTTGGAAGTATTTCTCAGACTTTGTCATTCCAGCTGCATGCTGTACAAGAAATCTGTAGTCTCGGCTGGGGGAGACAGTGAAAGAAGCAAGATAAATTTTTTTTGTCATTCTCCCAGGTACCAAATTTTATGAACTCACATGAAGATCATATTATGTCCACATCCATGGCTAATCATGTCTGATCAGGCTAATATGTATTTGAACGATAGAATAGTTTGGGTTGGAAGGGACCTTTAAAGGTCATCTAGTTCAACTTCCCCTGCAATGCGCAGGGGCATCTTCAACTAGATCAGGTTGCTCAGAGCCCCCTCCAACCTGACCTTGAGTGTTTCAGGGATGGGGCATCTACCACCTCTCCGGGCAACCTGTTCCAGTGTTTCACCACCCTCATCGTAAAAAATTTCTTCCTTATATCTAGACTATATCTACCCTTTTCTAGTTTAAAACCATTCCCCCTTGTCCTGTCACAACAGGCCCTGCTAAAGAGTTTCCCGCCATCTTTCTTATAAGCCCCCTTTAAGTACTGAAAGGCTGCAATAAGGTCTCCCCGAAGCCTTCTCTTCTCCAGGCTGAATAACCCCAACTCTCTCAGCCTTTCTTAATAGGAGAGGCGTTCCACCCCCCTGATCATTTTTGTGGCCCTCCTCTGGACCTGCTCCAACCAGTCCATGTCTTTCTTGTGCTGAGGGTTCCAGAGCTGGACGCAGCACTCCAGGTGGGGTCTCACCAGAGCAGAGTAGAGGGGCAGAATCACCTCCCTCGACCTGCTGGCCATGTTTCTTTTGATGCAGCCCAGGATACGGTTAGCCAGGGCTGTGAGCGCACATTGTCGGCTCATGTTCAGCTTTGCATCCACCACACATTGCTGGCTCATGTCCAGCTTCTCCATCCTAATATCCAAAGAGTACTTCTACCAGATTCCACTGACTCATGACCAACACGTTTTAGTTACGATCATTCAGTTGTTGATGCGAAATATTAGAAAATACCCCAAGACCCACACATGCAAGGCACTTGACAAGACAGCAACAAGCACTATACTACGTTAGAGCTGACAAAAACAAAATCAACCCTCCCCCCCAACTCTACAGATAAAATACTTTCTAAGAATGCCTAAAGACAGCATAGCATTACAGCCAAGAGGGTACTTTTCCTGTGCTTGTAAGTTTTCAATGGAATTACTTCGTAGGATAAATACCTTATTTAATTGCATATTTGAGATAAAGGCAAGAATACTCCAGTATATTAAACTGAAAGCAGTGAACAAGGACATTACCACATGCATACAACACCACCACTCCATTCCCCCATTATTTTTACAGGAGTTAAACATTTAAGTTTCTAGGTTATTCTTCAGGGGAAATTCCTGTTCTTGGCATCTGCCTTCCATGAAGACAAAGACATCTGCCAACAAAAGTGCTTTAATTGTAGAACGTGGGAATAGATTTGTCACTGTCTGTCTGAGGAACATAGCTTCATGATGTGCTTAAACAACTCCATAAAGCAGACTGATATAAGTGCCATTTACACACTAAACAATTTTCTGTATCACAAAAATATAAATGTGATTTACCTTTTATATTAACACAAACTACTTCATACAATTCATAACCTAAAAATACAGATGTATTTCAACACTAATTCACTGCGAACAGACCAAGTCTTTCTTTCCGCATGCAAAGTCATGCAGCTGAATTTCTTACTGAACTCAAATCCATTACATTAAAATCTTAAAATTAAATAGGCATGGAAAAATCATCAGATGAAAATTTATAGTAGCCTAATTTTAAGTGACACATGAAATTAGCATGTGCCTCCTTTTTGACTAACTACAAGACAAAGTCTTTACAAGTGTTCTTTATGCCCTATAAATAAAATGCAACAGCTAAATACACTCTTCCTCCAATACAGTAATGGTCTAGAGACCTATCTACACAGTACACTTGTTCAATTGGAAAGGGGGGTGGAAATCAAGAACACATGCAATGAGATCTCCAATAAGCAAGTGCAAAATGATGTCCAAGACTGGCTTATTCTTGTTCCCTTAACAGGCTTAACTTAGGAAACATTTGTAATTAACCTTTCAGCTTCTCAGATACATGTTGCATCAATATTCATAGTAGTGACTTACTTCAGCTGTTCCGTCTCTATTAAAGATATTTTCTCTTCTTTTAAAAAGGATTTGTGGCACTCTTAGTTGTGTTTTTATTTCTTTAGTAACTCAAGAAACAATCAGTTTCAAATATGAAACAACAGTCAGCCATACATTCAGAGTACAGCATGTATTTGCTTAATAGAACAGTAACAACACCCTTTACTCCCACCAAAATTTTGGGCAGCAATAAGTAGAACTCCACTTTGCCCTATGCATTTTGATGGTCTTTAAGAAACGTCAGAAGGAGGTTTAAGATTCTCCCTCAGCAAGCATGTTTTTAAGGAAAATAGCCACATTTACAGAAACAGAGATTTTTTTAGTAATTAATGGCAGAACATGGAGTGTCCTGTGGAGTTCCCTATATGGGCTCACCATAACCTCTGGACCATTATTGGGTAAATGTCCAGCTACTGATGAAAATTTTGAAAACTTTTGCCAGAAGTCTTGTGCTGTCTTGGAGATGAGCTGAGAAAACACTTAGTATTTCCAATGGCAGCTGAAAATTTGAAAAGCTTTTTACCTATCTGTATCGTTAAGTCTAATGTAACACATACTCCAAGAAAAGAAAAAAACAAAAGACACAGTTGGATATTTGCAAAAGTACATCAAGAACCTTCACAGTTCTTTTTATTTGGAAAAACTTCTAATTTGTCTGAAAAGCCTGGAAGGTAGACTTATTTCAAGTGACAATTCAGTAATGTTGTTTGCCCTCCAATAAATGAGGGCTAAACTGAGGATCTGGAAGCACTCATCCTACATTTGCTCCTTTGTGTAGTAAAATCTCATGGCCCAGAACATTAGTGAGAATAGAACCAACAGGCACACTCAAAAGAGGGCTTTTGAAGAGGATCTTTATTCTTTGTATGCTCAAATTGCACCTTGCCTGCATTCCCAAATGGAATGCCATAGAACCAACAAAGATGAAGAGAAAGGAGGAGACCAGTGCTATGCTTTGGGGAATAGAAAGAGAAACCTTTTTCTATAGGTGGTTTAAGCCTATTCATGTAAATCCAGTGTCTTGGAAAGAATCAGTCCTATTCAGGCAAGGAGACACTGCTGATTTAAAGACTCTTTCCAGACCCTCTAAGGATGCAATTACCCAAGAGAGTTAATCTAATCTAACAGCTTGCTGCCACCAAAAAAAGCAGCTGTTTCTCACCACTAGGGATGGTGAGCAGACTCAGCTAAGAGCCACACGTATGCCAAAGAAATTGCAAGTGACAGAATGGGGGATGGAAGACACAAGTGGGATTGCCCCTTTTGGCAGTGGCAAGGTGCCACAGTAACTAAGACTTTCTTGTCAAACTGCCCCCTTTCGAGGACATAGCAGTACCTAGATTACCTGCCAAGCCCATGAACACACAAGGTAAAGTCAGAGGAGAAAAACGTCAAAGCCAAATGACTAGAACTATACCATTCTAAACAGCACACTACCTTCCGCCAACTTTCCCCTTCCCTAGACAGAAGAAGGAAGAAAAAAAAAAAACCAAAAACCAAACAATGGATATCCTTCTCAGGATTTCTTTTTCCACAGTCTAGCAGCAAGACACTGACAAGCACACTTACACTGCAGATGCTGGGGCTACAGCTATGTCCCTGCTAGATTCAATGCTTTCATTTTTTTTTGTGGCCAACCTCGACAGTAACAGACTGAATAGCAGCCATTTTATCAGTCTTAAGGAGTACATAACTTAAGGCAATACAAGGCACCAAAGCTTGTGAAACACTTATATCCCCCCCCGCCCAAAGATGACACACATGCAAGGGCCGATTTGCTCATCAGAATCATGAGCATCCACATAACTCCTAGGACAATCCACGTAAAGACCGATACTTCGGCAAGCCAGAAAAGGTATGATGTTTGACCAAAACAGTTAAAGCACCAAAGGGATATTAATTCTCTTTCTCAAAAACACACTGAAGAAAGTTTCCCTGTATACATGAGTTCTCACCATGCTATCACACAAGGCTGAGCCCCTTTTCCTGAGGAAGCTCACAAAGAGGTGAAGGAAAGCCGATGACAAGCTTGCACAGCAGTTAGCAGCTTTTAGACATGACACATTTGAGCTTGGTACTAAACTACAGTTACCTTACTGGCACTGATGGGTCATTATCTACAGAAGGCAAATTTCATTTCTCATCTTCCTGTATTGTCAACCGTAAAACACTTTGTTCCACTAGGATAGGTGGCAGAAGTTTAGGATGTCTCCTGAACTCATATTAAGGGCTCATACCCAGTAAGCAGCAATGAGAAACTGTACCTCAGCAGATTCCCTCCAGAAGTCAATCTGAATCAATTATCCTTCCAGCATTTTCAGTATCTGCCAGCAGCTGTGAGGTTAACTCATCAGACCACATGAAATTACATACCAAAGCATAGCAAAATGACAGCTCTATACGATGAGTTCAGGGTGGCCACTGACAACCAAGATGGTCCAGTGCGTAGGCATATTCAGTTTGCAGACCAAGAACTAGATGAAGCTAAACTTGCTACTCTGCAAGAGGGAGGGGGGAAAAGGCACTTTAGGGAGTTAGTTGTCACAGTGCAGTCTCATTTGATTCAAAGTATATATTCACAGCTGATCAATCTAACCTGTAATTTAAAGCTATGCTTGTGTCCCTACAGGGTCTTCAGCGACATTTCTGAAGTCTGTGAGAAATCCCCTTTCCACTCTGCCACGGGACAAACTAGGTTACTCAGGCCTCTGTCAGCTCCTGACAACGCAAAAGCAGTGAGGACAAAACCGCGTAGTTTCCCTACGCACTGAACTAAGGCAATTTTGCAGGGTAGCTCCTCAGCAAGGCTCATTCATAACACTGCTTTCCAAAGATGTTCTGAATTATACAAGACAATCCCAAACCTAATCTTTACAAAATTCCACGGCTGGGTCCACAACAGCCATAAGAAGAAATGCTCATTGGACCTATGGTCATCTCCCCCAGGAAAAACCAGCTTCATTTATACAGAAGACAGGATGAAGAGAACCTCCTAAAGACTGATACAAGATGATGAAATGTATATTCACAGAAATTAAAAGACCGCCCTATTTTGCTTTCCAAAACAGTATTTTCAATAGAAGGCAATATGCACTGTGCCGCTGTTTCACGTGTGCATGTGTATGGTAAGAATCCCAACAGAAGAAGCACTATACCACCGGCACCCCTGTAGAGAGAACATGTGTGTATGCCAGGGGCTAAGTCATGTTGTTTCATATGCTGCTGATAAAACACTGAAGTACCATAGTGATTAACATAATACGAAGAAATACAAATGAGAAAATAGTGTACATAACGTTCTCTCACAAAATGTACAATTCAGCACTTAGGTGTTTCTTCTAAGTAGTCTGTGACTAAACTGGGTGAAATTGAGATTTACAAATAACAGGAACTAATTAGGGATTAGATACTATTGTCATAGTGCACACGGTTCAAGCAACTAAATCAAATCAGCATAAACTCATGACCTTGCCTTCCACTGCTGAGGGTCCTTAGTCACATGCATACTTTTGCAGCTGGAAGGGATAGCATTACATACCAAAGTCAGCAAAAATGGCTCAGCCATTTCCAAGAACAGTTTAAAAAAAAAAAAAAGTACTTTTTTCTAGCCACTTGGAAGCACCAGTATTTTCATGCTTTCCACCAAAGAGCAGATATTTGGCAGTGGGTCACTGAGATCAAGAACATCCTTTCCACGCAAGCAATCCTTCCAAATTTAGCCGTATCATAGATCTGGGGAAAAAAAAGTTTGCATTTACTCAAGAAATCTTTGCTAGTCACTGCGTTTAATTTTTTCCCGTAAACTGGATCTGTGCTTAGCATATATTAATAATTTGAAGTTCCTACCCCATTGCTACGCTGCACATGCAACATTCCCACAAGATGAATGAGCATACTTCAAGCCAGTGCTATGGCAACACAGCAGGACTTGTTGCAATAATTTCTCTGATGCTAAAGAAACTAGGAAGATCATCTTTATTTTTCTTAATACCATCCTAAACATGCCCAAATAGCTGGACTTAAACACGAGCGATGCAGGAGCTGAACCAAAAGACCTTGCAAAGACAGAAGTGGAAAAGCTAAGACCTTTTAACAGTGGAAGGAAAAACGATGGGCAAAACTGATGGAGTAAGACTGAACTCAAACGAAAAGCTCAGGGGCAGTAGCAATGGCAAAAAACACATTTAAAATGCAAAAAATTAATGGGGCAACAAAACCAGAGTGGTAGGTGATTAGAAAAGTATATTGAGCCAAAGAAGAAAGGGCTGAATCCAGCAAAGGAAGAAATAGCATGCAATTGTCCAGTTACAGACTACCATTGTTTTTTTCCTTTCACCTACATCATGGTAGTCTTATTTCTCAGCTTTTGAACGTTGAACCCCTGCAAACTAAAGGGCATCCCTCTAACAAAATGTATGTGATGTATAGGCTCCCCTATAATTTTACGGATTTACTTAAATGGAAAAAACGCACTACAGAAGATTGCATAGAATCATATACACACGCTTGATAAAAATATACTGAATTTGAGTCCTCTATTAAAAGCACGCTGTTCTTTCATTTTAAGCATCAAATCAAGAATTTAATGATATGACATGTTCTTTTGGTATTAAAAAAATGTGTTTACATAACAGCTAATTTCAGCTTACATGTAAAATATATGGACTTTGATTCAAAAAACAAAAGAAAGAAAATAACATAGCCATTTAAAAGTACATTTTGCCTCTCTGAGGCATACTCTTTTAAAAAAAGCACTAGATCATAGAATCATAGAATCATAGAATCATTAAGGTTGGAAAAGACCTCCAAGATCATCGAGTCCAACCGTTAACCCAACACCATTGAAAGCTATGGTGTCAAAAACACGGTCCTCAAGCTCCTTTTGACTTTGAATAACAGTATTTTATAAGCTCAGGTCAAAGACCTCACACTAACGTCTTACAAATCTCGGACAAAAAGAAATGCTGTATTTTTGGAAAATGGTGGAAAAAGAAAGAGTTTGCAAAGGATTTATGACAACTGAAATAATTTTAAGTGTAGTTGTATTTTGCACAAAATCTCCTACAATATTTGTAGAATAACAATGCATTAGACGTCATTTCAAAGCAGTAGATAGATGGGGAGTAAGCAGTTTCAATTACTGTTGATCTTGCTTTCACAGCCCTTACACAGTGATAACTTTCAGGATAGTTAAAGCTAGAAAACCATGGCCAGGAATGGAAGACAGGTACATGAGAAAAGGCTTCCTTAACGCCAACAGCAACACACAAAAGGTAACAGAAACTATTAACCACACAAGAGGGAAAAGCCAGATCTGAGCTTGAAAATACAACCTGAACTCTATCACCTTTCCTTTCAACTTGTGAAGAGAGTCTACTAAGACAAAAACATGCTAATCACCATTTTGAGTTACTTTCACCATATAGATGGCATCAAAAAATCACCTATAAACAAAACTGTGAATTCTTAAGTAACCAGCCTAGTTTTCATTATAATTGATTATTCTATCTCATTGCAAAGCTTCAAAAATAACTTAGGCTTCCCGCATCAACAATACGAGAAGCTCCTTACAATGACGAACCCCATTCTCATTCGAAGTTTCTTGCCAGAATAAACACCACAAAATAACCGCTGGTACCACTGACTTATCCAAGAGTTGTATAAGGTGCCTTTCTTGCTTGGGCTGATCAAACTACATTTTAAAAATCACAACTGCATAGGTTTAGAGAAAAGAATATACTTTACCTTCATTGTTATAGGTATCTTTATCTGGTAACATTTCTAAAACAAAACTCCAATGAGCTCAATATAGTCCTAACAGACTGCTTTTCTCCAACTGTTTCACAGGACTTTCAATTACTTTTCACTACACCTATCTATCCACAGGGGTCACTACCTTTTACATCACAAGCAACAAACCAAGAACGTTTAAAAAAAGCAAAACTGTGTACAAGAAGTGCTTATTCAGCAGCTGTATAGAAACCAGAGAAGAATTTCATGGTCCCTCCTGTGTCCAGAATTGCTGAAGTTATTTGCTCTGGATAGTGAGCAGTCCAACTAACACCACTCATCTACTTTCAGATCCTACCTTAAAACTCAAGTTTTGAATACCAGTACAGCTCAGTATCATGTAAGGGTCTCCATCTCTCCTGTGGCACACCAAGAAAGGCAGAAGTCGTCACTGCTGCAGTTTTGGCCTGTGTTGCTAGCTAAAAGTATGAGGACTTCTATCCAGGCACCGATCTCATGGAATTTCACATTCCTTATTACTGCTGGCAGTCTAACAAAAGCCAGGTAGTAAGCAGAAAGACAACAAGAGTTAACTCACTTGATGTTTCCAAGCAATTTCATACTAGCTTGGAAACATTCCAAACACCATTAAATGCATCAGTCAGGTTTACTCACAGATTGTACCTTTGAAGGCAGATTGCAGTTAAGCAGTACTTACAGACCTAATAACAGAGGAACAAAGATTGCATTTTAATGGAAGTTCACCAATCCTTAAATAAAATCTGCATTAAGACAGACATTGTTATTAGTGCCTATTAGAAAAAGTGATCAGATACTGCAATTTACCACAGTATTAGGCTTTAGAAAACAGCTTCTGGAAGACATATTTCTTCTCTTCCCAATTCTCTCTACATATCCATTCATTTTTTTTTATATATTTATATATACACACACACGTGAAATAATCTGAAATAATCTCAGAAAGTTAAGAAGAAATGCCACTGGCCATGAATTATCAAATTAAAATGTTACTTTTCATGCTTGCTGTGATGGAGTATTTTTGAATTAAAAGTCAAATTTTATGTTCTCACGAATTAAAAAAGAGAGAGTAACAGTACTGTTTCACCAAGTTAATTCGTGAGACAGCATTACTTGATAATAAAAAATGAATGGCTGAAAATATTCATTTTAGCACAACATACACAAATGTAAGACATAGATGCACATATGCCCACATATGCCTATACACACACACACGCACACAGTTGTTACCTGAGTAAATGCATTTTATACAAAGTTTATTTTAATCTGGCCTACTCACAATTAAATGCAGTATTTTGATCATCCTTTGTCAAGTCAGTTAACAATTCCCCCAGACTAGAAGTGACACCTTCGCATTTGGTTAAACTTAATTAGCTTTCCTTAAGACTTTTAGTTGGAGGAACAACCTGATGTGCCATAAAAATAAGCTGTAGGAAAGCAGAATTTTTCTAAAAGCAAGAGGCAACTTCTTTGACGTTTGGGTTTTTTTTTTTTAAATTCCTGACAGAGAAAAACTACTTTTGAATCTGGTGAGGGCCACTAACGTACAGAATATGCATACTCAACGTTTGAGAGCCCCTCCAATGCAGTCACCCTGCCTTTGGCACTCCACCAGACCCAGATGTAGAGAGGTGATGGACAACTGTTCAGGACAGCAGACCTGCAGCTTTAGGGAACAGAAAGGCAGACGTGCATTCACCTTCCGTCTTCCAGCAACTGCAGTCCTCCACTTGTTATTTCACAACTGCACCTAACTTCCTACGCAAGAGAATCATCCTACTCAAGTGGTTCAGGGTACCAAAACCAAGCAACTTTCAAACCCAAAAGAGAGATGTTCATGGCTTTCTGCTTGCAAACTGTGCCCATATCCTCAACTATTGGGTAAAAAGAGATCAAACAAGTAGGGAAGAGAAGATACAATGCCCTGGCACTCGTATCCTCTCAGATCAAGGTCTTCAGGGCACCACCACCCTTCAGGGCAAGGTGGACTAGTACATACAGATGAAACAAAATGTGCCTTCACTGCTGAAAAGCCATAAACTAGCCCTTGTTTTGAAGCACTCTACAGAATATGCACATTAGAAACCTCTGGTATTTATGACTACTGAAGAAGGGTTAGGGTATAAATCTGTTTAACACTGTACCTCCAACTTGCAAAAAAAAGGCAAAAAAATTGAGCAATGTTGAGATTTATAAAATCTACTTTAATCTTAAATGGTTTAGCAGATTAACTGTAACCATTTCAGAATTCATTCAGACAAATTGATAACAATGAATAATCAGTTTAGCTATCAGCAGGCTTCTGTTACTATTAACTGGAAGTACGTTTTTTTTCTCCCTCACCTTAGATTGCTGGCAAAGAAAATACCACCACTGAACAGTGGACTGACAGAAGGCCAGGCTTCAAGAATTTTGGTGTAGGTATGGCAAGTCAGTCCATCAAACTTTTTCCAGCAGTGGTTTTTTCCCTCCATTAATATAATGTAAGTTTAAATATAGGATTAATTGAAATAAAATCACTCTTTATTAAAAATCACCCTAATTTACTAAAATCTCCCTAAATTACTAAATAAAGCCAACTTTAAATAACTTAAGTTTTTGTCCAGTTTTTTTAGCACTTAGGACAGTGGAAAACTGAGAAGATTCTGCAGAGAGTCCCTGTAATAGGGAAAAAAACCCCAACAACAGATGTTTGTAACCAGAGCAGAACCATCTACAAGTTTTATAAAACCAGAGGCTAGAAGTCATGCGTCAACTGTGTCAAACTAGAGTCAGTCAAGAGCACAAAGTAACTCTTTATCATCTGGATGTTTCAAAAGTGATAGCTGAATAACTAGAGAACAAGATAAACTTACATCTCCTTGTTGAGTCAAACTCAACCACCTTCACATACTGTGTTTGAGCATTACAAATTCATGCTCAAAAACCTCACCAAATTCCTGAAGAAGTGTTCCCAATCTTAAAGATAACCTGAATAAGAGATAAACGAGTGAACCCAGGTTTAGCGCTATTAAAAGAAGGTCTGAAAAACGTTCTCTTTCAAGACCATTTGGATGAGAGAGATTCCCCCCCCTCAAGGCCACAAAGCTGTTGTCCATTCTGCTTATTCACTAGCAGACTTTAAGGCGAGTGGAACATGAAAGAAAATTGATGTATTTCTTATTTGGGCCATTTATTGCTTTGGAAGTTGACACATCAGCAAATGTAAACTACGGAAAGGAAAGCTGCAAAAGATTCAACATTGTGACTAAAAGTCTAAATAGCCTCCTCCCCGCCCCCCAAGTATTTGTCAACTTGTCTACGAAAACAGAACAACAAACGTTATATTCCTAGAAATTCTAAAGGAAACATTTGAAAAAGTATTGGGATTATTTCCAAGTCTTTTCCATGTGACTAAAGAGGATGCTATCCATTTGTTTTTAATCTTCTGAATCTCTAAATATAGCTTTCCAGTTAAAAAAGGAGAGACATGAATTACCATGTACGATCAACCAAATAATAGCGAATTCTAGTCACCCTGTAATTTCATTTAAGAAGCCTACTATTTATTTCCGCTAAGATTGAAAGAAACCATGACAAAACGACTAAAGACTTCCCCCACTCCTCCCGTGTGTAAGAGAATCTGAATACCCACACAGTAAAAACTCTAAGTTGGATTACACTTCACTTAAAACTATGATCCACTAAAAGGAATTAAAAGCTCCCAATACATTAATGATATACAAACATAACATCAGACACTAAGTTAGCCAGATCTCCCTTTAAGGTTATCAAAGCCCTAAAAAGCTATAAAATTACAATCTTAAATGGCTGTTCAATAATCAGGGGCGTTCCAATCCATTATATAATTATTACTTAGATGTGAGCAGCCTTAACTGTCTCTTGACATTTTAAATAAATGATTCTTTGCCAACAGTACCTAGTTACTGACACTAAACAAACAGTAACTACCTGGCCGTTCTCTCTGTTACCTCATTCTTCCTAAAAGTTTAAAATTAATTAGTAGTCTAAAATAAAAACATGGTGAGAGGAAGGGGACCAATTTCAGTCCAACCAAAATTGTTTTGTTTTGAAGTTACAAAAGTGGAGATAGGTTGTCAAAGACGAGTTACGTTTGGGGCTCAGGCTAATAATATTCTTTAATACTCACCAAAGGGAAAAAAAAATTAGGACACAATGTACTCTAAAACACATGAAGAACCGGAGTCTCTCACTGGCTTGGTAACTGTACCACTTCCAGGGTCCCGCGCTACTCAGTGCAACTTTGTTTAAGTCAGTCGCGACTCCACGACAGCACAAAAGCAGAGCTGGGCTTTAAGTTGAGCGTCTCCGTGCAACTTCCTCCACAACCGCAAAGTCTTCCAGCAACTCCTGCTACTCGAGGACGCTCTCCCAGCAAACGCTGTCGGTATTTACAGCTCCGGG
>NW_009209852.1:32922-33135 GCF_000690835.1 Fulmarus glacialis
TTTGTTTGTTCCGGTGCCGGGCGGTGTTTTCCGCGCCCGCCGTTCCCGGGAAGAAGAGGGACGGCGGCGCCTCCCCGGGCCGGGATCTTTGTTCAGGCGGCCGCCGCGGCGGGGAGGTCCCCGCGCCAACCCCGCTCACGGATCACCGGGCAGGGCTGCTGCTCCTCTCACCGCGCCTCCACAAAAGCTTTCGGCGCGGAGGGGGTCGGCGGT